>NW_012109808.1:3417810-3421087 GCF_000951045.1 Mandrillus leucophaeus | reverse complement strand
ATCCTGTAGAAGGAAAACTTAGGTTTCATTTTAACTATAACCAATCAAGGTTTTACCCCATTTTTTAGTAAAATAGTCTTTCAAATTAGTCCTAATATGTGTAGATAATTAGAGGCATTGCTTATTGAGGTTCAAAAATTTTGTGAAAGTGACTTTTCTGGTTTCATTAGGTAATGATTTACACATCCTATTCTAGTTTTTTTTTTTTTCCTATCAAGTAACTTAGAGTATGTCCAGCAGCTTTTTCTAGATCATTTTAGCAGTTTACTGGCTTCATCATGTAATGGGCAGAAATTTTCGAAAGGATCAAATAACTTAATTCCTCTTCTGTTGACAAGGATTTTAAGTTGTTTTTATTTAATTTCATTTTCTGTAAGATTAAATTTTGTTAAATAATTTGGTCCTTTTAACAATAGATGTTACAATGGCATTATTTAGAATTAATATGAACTCAAGTGTATTTTATATAGATGTAGTATCTACACAAAGAAGATGGTAACATAATTTTGCTCCTTTTAACTTCCTAGATAATTTCAAAAGTCCATTTTTTATTTATTTATTTTTTATACTTATTAAAGGAGCTCTCAGGGTCTTTGAGAATAATTTTTTTTTTTTTTGGTAGTTTTTGCTTATAGAAACATGGGACGAGTAATCGCAGGAGTCATTTAGGAAAGGGTGAATAGGCGCTACTTTATTTTTATACACACAGAGCCTGGGCAGCTAATGGGCTTCAGGTGTAAAACCCTGAAGTAAGAAGATCTTTGCTAATTAATAAGATCCTTGGTCTAGTTATAGAAAAGCATTAGAATAACACAGATCCAGAGCTTAGTTGTTTTAAGTTTTATGTTTGAGAATCACCAAAGCCAAGCCAGAGGTAGAAAAGAACTTAATGTTATCCAAGCCACACTGTAATGCCCAGCAGCCCAATACACTCTCTCAGAGAGACATTCATTTGTAAATGAAAAAGAAGCCCAGCGGTCTCTGGAAACAAGAAAGGGAGTTTGGCAGAAGCAGCCAGGGATCCAGAGAGAAACACTTACGACTTTGACAAATTAAACAAATTTGCTGACTCTCACATATGCAAAAATGTGGTGACAAGACTTGCCTAATAGAGTTATTGTAAGACTTAAATAAGATGCAAGGAAACTCTGATGCATAGCTGAAAGCCCATAGACGATAGTCTCATCCCCCTTTCCTTTGCACAAGGTCTAACTTGGGAGAAAGCATTGGTTGAGGGATGCAAAGCTTGTACCTCTTCCTCTGGTGCAAAGTCCAGGGTCACCCTGGGAAGTGTCTCCTCACAAGGCCAGCTTTCGGGGCAACTGTGCTTGATTTGATGCTCTACTATCCCTATTTTGAAATATTTCATATGTTTGAACAAGGAATCTCTCATTTTCATGTTTCACTGGACTCCACAAATTATGTAGCTGGTCCTGCTTTTGCAGTGCTGGAAGATAAGTAGCTACTGCTTCCTCTCCTGGTTGGGGGGGCACCCAGGCCCAACACTGCTCTGGAGAAGAGCTCTAAAATCAGCTAGAATTTACCAGTCTTTTCCTGGTGAAACAGACGTTATTATCTGAAAATGTTCACTGGCGTGAAACTTTAAGGAAGCAAGTAATAAGGCAGTAAATGAAGAGTTAGAGCTTTCCAGAAACATGACTCTGAAATCTTCAGAATATTGGTGAATACACTCTTCTACTTAATTTTTTAAATCTTGGTCAGAAGAGTTGAGATAAGTTAGAGACAGATAACTTTTAGTAGAACACTGGTTTTCAGGGGCTGAAGAATAAATATCATATATCAATTACTGTACCATGTACTTAAAATTTATTAAGAAAGTAGATCTTAAGTGTTCTTTCCTTCAAACATAATAATATAAATAAAGGGGCTGGGAGGAAACTTTGGAAGATGGTGAATATGTTTATGGCTTTGATAGTGGTGATGGTTTCACAGGCATGTACTTATCGAATTGTATACATTAAATAGGTACAGTTTTTTACATGCCAATCATCTCAACAAAGTGATTTTAAAAATAGACACTAAAATCAAATGAACAAACTCATATTACAATTTTACAGTTTAATGTCATTTATTTATTGGAAACCTAGCTATCTTGCAACCTCACTTATTCAAAATACAATCAGTAGCACAAAAATGGAGTACAAAGGACACTTAACAAATAAAGTGTGGGAAAACAAAAGCATTAGAGTCTATTGACTTTACTTAGAGGACTTATCTTCAAGTCAATACTGCTAAAGGGCTTTCTGGTTTCCAAACTTTCAGTTGATTAAATATAATAAATTACACCAGGAGAGACTACTTAAATGGTGCTGGAATCCAGAAGAAGGATTGTTACTAACAGCGAGTGTGAAAATATATACACTAATATATACATAAACACATTTACATACAGCATGTACATATACACAGACATGTACATACTCACACACATGTCCAATAACATTCCAGTTAAAGTTGCAAAATACTGTTAACATTTATTGCAAGGAAAAACAGTTTCATGCCTCTGTAGTTTTCAAATGCAACACCATTTTCATAGCTGGCATTTGCTATCGTCGACAATGGGCCTGCTGTGATTTTATGCCTTTCCCCGTCTGATTTCTAATCCTCACATCGGTTGCTTGTAGTAATATTATTGTCTCCATTTTACAGAAAAGAAAATTGAGATTCAAACAAAGGTTAAGTTGTTTGTTCAATATTCCAAGGTAACCAGATGTAAAAGTGCTCAGTGCTGGCTATCCCCCCAAAAAGGTCTGGTTTTAATCGTATTAAAATAAGAGAAACACATTTATCTTCATAATGATAACCCAAGTCATTAAAAGGATGTAAGTATATGTTCCTTATACTCCTTTAAAGAAAAGATGTTTCTACGGTTTGAATGTGCCCCCTTCCAAATTCAGGTGTTGAAACTTGCGGGCACATCTATGAAAACTTGCCCCCAAAATCCAGGGAGAGCTGAGAGGTCGAAGAAAGAGGCTGGTATATCCAGTTTCTGAGAAATAAGCATTCAATAGGGACATACAAACAAAAGATATATTCATGTCTCGAGTGGCAGAGAGACAAGATAGTGAATTCCCATGACGTGATATCTGGGAATCACGTATACCCTTTCCCTGTGGTATAGAAGCCCCGGCAGACCCAGGGCTTCTGTATCACAGGGAAGGGGTATAAGTGATTCAGAAGGGATATGTAGGACAATTGCTTAAGCGTAAGACTTAGGGTAACATCAAAATCATTTGACCTAAGGACAGGATTTCTC
>NW_012109808.1:3413682-3416850 GCF_000951045.1 Mandrillus leucophaeus | reverse complement strand
GGGTTTCACCATGTTAGCCAGGATGGTCTCAATCTCCTGACCTTGTGATCTGCCCACCTCGGCCTCCTAAAGTGCTGGGATTACAGGCATGAACCACCGTGCCCGGCCTGAAATGAAAAAATTTTGTTGCAAACAAATGCTAGGGAAATAATTGTTAAGTAAATCATGGCAGATATATGTGTGCATGTGTGTATATATATATATGTATATCTCCATATGACATATGTGATATTACATTACATATATGATACTGTGTTGCCATTGAAATTGTATTGGAAAATGTTTAATATCTTCAAAAACTTACAGGCAATTAAGTATTTATATCCCAAAGAGTATATGCAGTAGAATAGCTATTCATGCGGTTTTCCAGGTATTATCAGTTGGCCCACTTTCCACAAAAATTATAGGATCAGTATTACTGGTCTCTTCATGGTTGAGTTGAGCCAGGCAATAGTTCTGGCATTTAACTGTCAATTAAAACTCCTCTAGAACTCTCTTTTTCTCATGTAGTGCAGCAACTGCCAAATTTTTAATGGTGGTTGCACTATCAGCTCAGGTCTAAGAATAATTTTTATTAGTAGAATCTACTAAGCACGTTGTCTTAGTCAGTTCAGGTTTCTTTAATGAAACACCATAGACTGAATGGCTTATGAACAACAGAAATGTATTTCTCACAGTACTAGAAATCTGAGATCACAGTGCAGAAGTTCTGGTAAAGCTTCTCTTCTAGGTTGCAGAGAGCCAACTTTTTGAACAGAGCAACAGAGCTTTCTGGAGTCTCTCTTTTAGGGACACTAATCCATTCATGAGGGCTGTACCCTCATGATGCAGTTGTCTACCAAAGGCCCCACCCCCTACTATTACATTGTAGGGTAGGACTTCAGCATATGAATTTTAGGGGAACAAAAACACTCAATCTATAACACCCCTTTGAAATCCTTGATAGAGTTTTGTCTATTCGTTAAAAATATTAAACAATTGCAATGCACGAAGCATTAAACAAATAGCAGTACATGGCAGTAATTAAACAGATTCCCAGGAAGTTTACATTCTAGTGAAGGAAAACAAAAAATAAATAAATAAATGTAAAATCTGTCAGATGACTATTAAAGGGTAGAGATGATACTTTCTACTGAAACAGATTGGTTGTAATGAATTTACAAGTTATTTACCCTTCTAAATAGATATTATGTGTCCACATACCTAGGTCAATGTTCAATGTTCAACAGAGCCCGTAACTGTATGGGCACTACATACCAAATCAAAATGGTGTTTTCATTAATGGAAGGTATTGTTTTATAAACTCTTATCTTATAAACCAATCTCCATATGGTTCATATAGTGTCGGGACTCAAAATCCACTTGTATTTGGATGCACTCAAATTTATATGCACTTCATTTACAGCTGACCTGATTAAAATATTGAGAATGCATGTAATCTGTAGGTGATTCCTTTTATACTTGTTGCTGAATTATGTTTCAAAATGAGTGAAAAATTAGTTCTTTAAATTTAGATGACGTTTATATTGGTAGCTAGACATTAATGTCAAACTCTCAAGATAAATATTTTTGTATTACAAGTCTCCATGCCACAATGTGACCCAGTAGGTTAGCCATAGGTATGCATGCTCCAGTAGCATCCAGGACACTTAACCAACCTTAGAATCATGGCTGCTGCTTCACACCCACATTTTCAATATCACACAAGATTCTCTTGTGGCCAAGCCTAACCTGAAACCATATAGGAAATAAAATTTTAGAAAATGTAGTTCCAACTTAGCTTGTTGATACAGTATTAATATACCACTGAGTATTTAAAGCCAAAACAATAACTATGTCATATGATGGTCACACTATGAATAGAGAAAAATATATGATAATAACATATATATAAGAGACAGGTAAATAGTAATTACATGTTGCACTGAGAGTAATATAGCACTAATTTGATGTAGAATTTAATACATTTAGGTTGCATATTATAGTGTTTACAGCAACCAAAAAGGTATACTGAAAGAAACCCTATGGTGTAACTAAAACAAAAGCAATAAAGCAGACTGTAAACATATTTGATAATTTAACAGAAGGCAGTAAAGGATAGATAAATAAGTAAGGACAAGATGAGGTAAACCAAGTCTGTCTGTCACTGTATTAAATAGAAATAGACTAAATAGTCTAGCTAGAAGAAAATATTATCAGATTGTTAAAAAGAAAAAAAAAAAAACAAGCCCACTTCTATAATTTTAAAAAAAGATTCATTGTAAACACAAAGACACAGGTAGAAAGTAAACAATAGAAACATACTAATCAAAAGAAAACCACTATGGCTTTCTTAATATCAAAGAAGACACCAAGGGAAAAAATCTGATTAAAGATAGATAGAGATGTTTCATTTTAGAAAGGAATACATTAAAAAGGGAGACTACAATATTGAAAATTTGTATTGACTAATAATATTTCTTTAAAATGTAAAAATCAGCATTTTACAGAAATAAAGACAATAGAAAAAGCTACAACTGTAGTTGGATATTTTAATTAACTTCTCTTAATAAATGATGGAAGCAGCAGATACAAATCATCAAAGATATAAAAGATTTGAATAGTTGTATTGGTCCACTCAATTTCTTTGCTTTTGAGAACATTATACTCAATAATTACAGAATACACATTCTTCTCAAGTGCACACAAAATGTTTAATAAAACAGGTCATATGTTGGGTTAATATCAAGAAGTATAAAAGGCAAATATCAACAAATATCAAAGGATTTTCAATATAAATTGTTTTTTAGTAAGTGGTAATAAAACAGAACTGGAAATCAATAACAGAAAGTTAAAGAGAAGATCCCCACATATTTGGAATTTAAGCTATCAATTTTTAATTTAATTATCAATTTTTATAAATGTAAACAACCCAATAAAAGATGAACAGATGTAATTACCTTTATAAAAGAGCATATCCAAATAGTAATCACATGAACACAGTGCTCAACGGCATTACTTATCAGAAAAATACACATTAAAACCACCCACACCTGCTAGAATTACTAAAATTAAAGACTGACAATTCCAAGTGTTGTCAAGGTTATGGACCTCTGCTGCATTGCTGGTAGCAGTGTAAGATAGTAAAACTAACTACACAAAACTGGTAGTATTTATAAGAGTAATTTT
>NW_012109808.1:3410512-3412115 GCF_000951045.1 Mandrillus leucophaeus | reverse complement strand
CTCACATCGGTTGCTTGTAGTAATATTATTGTCTCCATTTTACAGAAAAGAAAATTGAGATTCAAACAAAGGTTAAGTTGTTTGTTCAATATTCCAAGGTAACCAGATGTAAAAGTGCTCAGTGCTGGCTATCCCCCCAAAAAGGTCTGGTTTTAATCCTATTAAAATAAGAGAAACACATTTATCTTCATAATGATAACCCAAGTCATTAAGAGGATGTAAGTATATGTTCCTTATACTCCTTTAAAGAAAAGATGTTCCTACGGTTTGAATGTGCCCCCTTCCAAATTCAGGTGTTGAAACTTGCGGGCACATCTATGAAAACTTGCCCCCAAAATCCAGGGAGAGCTGAGAGGTCAAAGAAAGAGGCTGGTATATCCAGTTTCTGAGAAATAAGCATTTAATAGGGACATACAAACAAAAGATATATTCATGTCTCGAGTGGCAGAGAGACAAGATAGTGAATTCCCATGACGTGATACCTGGGAATCACGTATACCCTTTCCCTGTGGTATAGAAGCCCCGCAGACCCAGGGCTTCTGTATCACAGGGAAGGGGTATAAGTGATTCAGAAGGGATATGTAGGACAATTGCTTAAGCGTAAGACTTAGGGTAACATCAAAATCATTTGACCTAAGGACAGGATTTCTCGTAAGTAAGCGCACTTACACAAGGAACAATAGATACAATGGAAATCTTAGAGGCAGTCCCAGAACAAGGGTTAATTAGAAGTTAACATAGCAGATTAGCATCGAAGATGGAGTTGCTTTAGCCTCCACAAAACTTAATGACCAATGTGATAGAGATGGGGGTCTTTAAGAATTGATTTGGTCATGAGGGCTCCTCCCCCATGAATGGGATTAATGTCCTTATAAAAGGTTTCACACAACACTGGGCCCTCTTAATCTTCTGCCCTTCTGTCGTGTGAGGATACAGCATTCTTCCCCTCCAGAGAATGCAGCAACAAGGTACCACCTTGGAAGCAGAGAGCAGCCCTCAGCAGCCATTGAGTTTGCTAGCACTTTGATCTTGGACTTCCCAGCCTTCAGAACTGTGAGACAGTAAATTTCTCATCTTTAGAAAGTATGCAGTGTCAGATATTTTGTTAAACAGCACAAAATAAGCTAAGAGATGAATAACACATTTTAGAAAGATGATATAGCAAACAGATTATCATTTTTTTCCTTAATGATACTTGGAATTTTAGCTATTTGAATTAAATTCATAGAACTTATATCCAAAGAGTTTCAGATAAATAAAGAACTAATCTGTCATCCTTCTTTGCAGTCCTGTGGCAGAGATAAACCAATAAAAATAAATATGGAGTAAGGTAATATTATGGCATTCAAAAACCATCATAAAAATATCCTAATAGTTCTTTCATAGGGAAATTCCTATTTACTTTTTTCTTAATTGTTAATATGAAATATGGGCAGAGATTTATGCACAAAACATTTATTTCAGTGTGATTTAAAATGTAAAAAATTGTTTTGAGACAGAGTTTCGATCTGTCACCCAGGCTGGAGTGCAGTGGCATGATCTCGGCTCACTGAAACCTCCACCTCCCAGGTTCAAGCAATTCTCCTGCCTCAGCCTCCCAAGT
>NW_012109808.1:3402175-3405502 GCF_000951045.1 Mandrillus leucophaeus | reverse complement strand
TATCAGATTGTTAAAAAGAAAAAAAAAAAAACAAGCCCACTTCTATAATTTTAAAAAAAGATTCATTGTAAACACAAAGACACAGGTAGAAAGTAAACAATAGAAACATACTAATCAAAAGAAAACCACTGTGGCTTTCTTAATATCAAAGAAGACACCAAGGGAAAAAATCTGATTAAAGATAGATAGAGATGTTTCATTTTAGAAAGGAATACATTAAAAAGGGAGACTACAATATTGAAAATTTGTATTGACTAATAATATTTCTTTAAAATGTAAAAATCAGCATTTTACAGAAATAAAGACAATAGAAAAAGCTACAACTGTAGTTGGATATTTTAATTAACTTCTCTTAATAAATGATGGAAGCAGCAGATACAAATCATCAAAGATATAAAAGATTTGAATAGTTGTATTGGTCCACTCAATTTCTTTGCTTTTGAGAACATTATACTCAATAATTACAGAATACACATTCTTCTCAAGTGCACACAAAATGTTTAATAAAACAGGTCATATGTTGGGTTAATATCAAGAAGTATAAAAGGCAAATATCAACAAATATCAAAGGATTTTCAATATAAATTGTTTTTTAGTAAGTGGTAATAAAACAGAACTGGAAATCAATAACAGAAAGTTAAAGAGAAGATCCCCACATATTTGGAATTTAAGCTATCAATTTTTAATTTAATTATCAATTTTTATAAATGTAAACAACCCAATAAAAGATGAACAGATGTAATTACCTTTATAAAAGAGCATATCCAAATAGTAATCACATGAACACAGTGCTCAATGGCATTACTTATCAGAAAAATACACATTAAAACCACCCACACCTGCTAGAATTACTAAAATTAAAGACTGACAATTCCAAGTGTTGTCAAGGTTATGGACCTCTGCTGCATTGCTGGTAGCAGTGTAAGATAGTAAAACTAACTACACAAAACTGGTAGTATTTATAAGAGTAATTTTACTCGCAAATAAGAACCCAAGAGAAAATCATGTATTTGCTTATAGAAAGACATACCAGAATGTAGCTAGAAGCTTTACTTAACTTAAATTTGAAGCAGTAAAAATATTCACAAATAACAGAATGTATAAACAAATTTCAGTGTATATGAATGTTATATTATACAATTTTAAAAAGAAAATAAAATACGGCAACATGCAGATAGATGTAATAACTGCATCTTAAAGGCACTATATTGAACAAAAGAAGTCAGACGCAAAAAATTATACACAATATGCTTTCCATATATACACATTTCAATAATGAGCATAATAAATTCATGGCAATAGAAGCTAAAATACTGTTTCCTTTAGGGAGGTATTGATATGGAAAGAAGTATAAGGGATCCCTCCTGGGTACTGAAAATATCATATATCTTGATCTTGGGGAGTAAAATGGGTATGTATATACTTAAGTATCTATCCCCTGAGTCAAAAGCTTAAAATTGCTGCATTTTCTGCTCTTTCCTGATGTAAATTTTGCTCATTACATAAGGAAGAAGCGAAGTAAATATATAAAATATCTGACCATTTGCAACCAGATGTTTTATACATTTCTAATGTCAATTATTTTACAGATGATTGGTTTGCTAACAGAACCCCTTGTGTTCCATCCTGTGTGATGAAGTATCTGTGACCCTCCAAGCACAATAACATTAGCACAAATGTAACACTTGAGTTGTCTAGCAACCCCTTCACCACTCTCCACTAAGTGGAAGATGTCCCCGGGAACCAGCACAGTTGTTTTCTTAATGTTACCTTGCTGTGTCTTTAAGGGTAGATTATCCTGAGGTAGCCACATGTTTATATGTAGGAATTCTGTAGCAGAAAATTCACTCTTTTTACTCAGAGCAAGTTGCCCATTTAATCAGTCTTCTAGTACAGTGTAAACACACATATATAACAATGTCTATGATAGGAAACCATTTATCAATTTCTGTATTTTATTTCTCATCTCAACTACTTTTGGAAAATCCAAGGTTTACTATCTTAAGGGGAGAAGTTTGCCTTTGAAATATTTGTATGTGTTTTTGAAAATCATTGAAATAATTGTCAAGAGTAAATCTATTCTAAATTCTTTGCATTGTGCTCTAGTATTCAATTGCATAAAAATTGAATGTGTATTAATCCTAAATTTTTATTTTTTTAATCTATGTGCATCCATTAATAGTCTCATTTTTTTAAACCATGGGGAGTATAGAACATAATATAGGTACTCTAACCTGAGAGTAACAAATGAATTTTTAAAATTATTAATATTATTAGTTATGTCAGCTAGTTTCTTTCTAAATATGTTAAATCATTTATTTTCTGAGATTTTACAAAACATATCAAGCCCATTATACTCTTCTACATAATAACACATTTTTTATTATTTATAAATCTACATACAAATTTTATATGATTGGATAAAAAAACAAGAAACACAAAAAGGTTTGAAAAGGAAGTATAGACGTTTCATTTAGCTTAAAACATTTCAAATTAAATTTTCTAATTTTCCATTATAAATTGTGGCATTTACAACTACAATATAAAATGACATGCTGATTAGTTTATCTGGGTTTCAACAAGTGATTGAGTGATTGATTAAAATAAAATATAAAATAAAAAGTGAAAGAGGCTTTCTATCAGTCCTAAAAAGAAGGTCATTTATTTGGAGGCAGAATTCAACAGGAATTTGGGGAATTATTAGGCTTATTACATGGCTGAGACAGAGCAACATAATCAGGGTTTCAAATCAAGAAAATTCTAGATTTTATTTTCTTCCACTTGGAAAATAGTGCTCAAATCATTGAGAAAGAGAGAGGCAGCAAAAATATGACCAGTTGTAAAGAAAGTTTTTCTGTTCCAACAATGCCTAGGGTGGCTTGGCCACCAAATTTATATAAGCTGTTATTTCCAGAAAAACAAAAGATAGACCTGGGCAAAGAGAGTAGAAAGCCCAACAGAAATCCAATTCATCTGATTGTTTTTGCTAAACATTCTGCACATTCTTTTGCTCTAGTGCAGGTAGAACTAATGTATATCATCTGATATATCTTTTCACAATTTCATATTTAAATGTATACTAAAAGCATAATATTCACTTGACTATAACAAAATAAAAATGTAACTGAAGTGAAACTAAAGTGATTGAAAATTTGATAATTCTTGATAAATGATAGTACCTTCTAAAATATTCTTCTGAAACAAGGTCAGCGAAGGAACAGATAGTAATTATTTTTAGCTTTGCAGGCCCCTGACAGTCTCTATTATAATTATTCAAGTGCTTTATGCATTGTAGTGCCACAGACACAAAGGAATGGGTGTAAATGT
>NW_012109808.1:3393625-3401705 GCF_000951045.1 Mandrillus leucophaeus | reverse complement strand
CTGCACTCCAGCCTGGGTGATGAGCGAGACTCCGTCTCAAAAAAACAAAAACAAAAACAAAACTTTATTTATTATAAAAACCCAGTGGTAGAACAAATTTGGCTCACAGGCTATACCTTTCAACTAACTGCTCTAAAATAAATAAATAAATATATATATATATATTTTCACACACATATCTATCTATATAGATAGATATATACATACCTATGTATATACACATATGTATATAGATAGAACACATTATTATAGGGATTATTGTTTTTGTTTGGTATGTGTTTGCATATGAGTTTTCATATATTTCAATATGAGTCAGTAGTTGTTGACTTCCTATGATAAAAATGGGAAAATTAGTACATTTACACTATTGCTTTTCACTGAAGTCTGCTATTTGTCATTTATAGTGTTCTACACATCAGCAACACTGCCACCTAGACTTATTCTCTTTTTTACTGTCTTTCAGCTTTCCAACCATAAGTCAAGATGCCTTAACTTATTTTTGAGTTGAAACAGTGAATATCCCCTAAAATACTATTAAGAAAACAAATTTGTAAATAAATAAAAAAATGCAAAGATTGTCCTAAACAGCCAACATGAAAAGTACACACGGTGCCTTTGATTGTTTTATAAAGTGATTGGAGGAAAAGAAATTTGGTTTGATTCTTTTTGGGTTCTTTTGACCTATGAGTTTATATTATATTGGAAACAACTGCCTTATATAAAAACTCTGTAATTACTCTCTTTTACTCTCTCCTCCACTGGGAGGAAGACTTTACCACATCACTAGAAAAATAAAAACACAGATGTTGTAAGTGAGATGTTCTTTAGAATTGGACAAATATTTATAATAAATTTGCAAAGAGATTATGAAAAAAATTGTATGCTATGACTTATCCCATACAAGTTTGGCATGTTGAAGAGAGGAATGAATACTGTATGTGGCTGGTGTTTCCCACCCAATTTTCCCTGTTAGCATCAGTGTTTCTTGTCCAGTGTGTAGCATATATCACCTTATAGTGATATCTAGTTGATCATTCTCTATTACGAGTTACTTTTCTTTCTCAGTTATTTTTTAAACTTTTATTTCAAGTGTAGGGGTCTATGTGCAGGTTTGTTACACAGGTAAACTTCTATCATGGGAGTCTGTTGTTCAGATATTTCACTACCGAGGTATTAAGCCTAGTACCTGTTAGTTATTTTTCCTGATCCTCTCCCTCCTCCCACCTTCCACCCTCCACCCTCCAATAGACCTCAGTATTTGTTGTTCCCCTCTGTGTGTTCATATGTTCTCATCATTTAATTCCCACTTATAATGGTCTCCACTTCCATCCATGTCCTTGCAAAGGACATGATCTCATTCTTTTTATGGTTTCATTGTATTCTATGGTGTATATGTACCATGTTTTCTTTATTCAGTCTATCGTTGATGGACATTTAGGCTGATTCTGTGTCTTTACTATTGTGAATAGTGCTGAGATAAAAATATACATGCATGTGTCTTTATAATAGAATGTTTGATATTCCTTTGGGTATAACCCAGTAAGGGGATTGCTGGGTTAAATGGTGTTTCTGTCTTCAGGACTTTGAGGAATTACCACACTGTCTCCCACAATGGTTGAACTAATTTACACTCTCACCAATAGTGTATAAGTGTTTCTTTTTTCTCTGCAACCTCACCAGCATCTG
The DNA here is from genome assembly GCF_000951045.1 of Mandrillus leucophaeus. NCBI lineage: Eukaryota > Metazoa > Chordata > Mammalia > Primates > Cercopithecidae > Mandrillus > Mandrillus leucophaeus. The sequence continues at coordinate 3,400,019 of NW_012109808.1, read as the reverse complement.
TTATTTTTTGAATTTTTAATAATAGCAATTCTGATGAAGATGCCAAAAGCAGTTGCAACAAAAGCAAAAATTGACAAATGGGATCTAATTAAACTAAAGAACTTCTGTACAGTAAAAGAGAATAAAGAGTAAACAGACAACCTACAGAAGGGGAGAACATTTTTGCAAACTATGCATGATAAAAGTCTAATATCCAGCATCTATAAAGAACTTAAATAAATTTATAAGAAAAAAAACTCCCTTTAAAAGTGGACAAAGGATGTGAACAGACACTTTTCAAAAGAAAACATACATGTGACCAACAATTATATGAAAAAAAGTTCAGCATCACTGATCCTTTCCCATTCTTGTCTCGCTTCCTGGCTCCCCACCAGGCTCCTTTACCTCCTATATCCTGAAGTTGATATTATGCTATTAATTAAAAATTAATTACTTTTCATTGCAAAGCCAAAATTACTTTTCACCAGCCTAATGGTAAGCCCATTTTGCGGGGCAGGAAAATGAAGCATGGGGATTATAAGCAATAACTGCCTATGAAGACAGATATTCCTCTCTGTGGAACCCTTGCTATTGGATGTTTTATCTTTCAACATCTTTTTGTGAAGTTTACTCTTAAGAAGCAACAAAACGTGGATGCCAGCAATATTAAAAATGAGTTTTTATTGTGCTAATCCTATGCCAGGTACTTTTCAAGTATCACCTCATTTAGTCTTGCCAATAATTCTATGAAGTAAGCACTATTATTAAACATGTTTAACTAAAAAACTAAGACGCAAAGAAGTTAAATAATTTGGGATGGTGGTATCAGCACTTGAACCAGCTTGAACTAAAAAGGGCAAGCCTTTAAATTCTTCACTATGCCTCCCCTGCTTCCCCAGAAGAGCAGTGCTTTAGAATTAGCTTTTCAAACAAAGTAATTGCTTATTATTTTTGCTGTGCCTCTAATTGAAAGCACCTGACAGAAGCATTGCTAGGAGTTGGTAGATATTTTCTGATGAGTTTTTGGTCTGATGATGAAGATGATGTCAGTAATAGTTAAATTAGATCTATGTCTTCCTGTAGTAATGACTTAGCTTCCATCACAACAAATCTTCTTATGATCTAGATAGTTTATCTATCTATCACAAAGCTAAGGAAACTGAGGCTTAGATAGTTTAACAGGTTCAAAGTCAAACAAATAGTAAATGATAGCACACAGACTTAAATCTAGGTTTGCCTGAGTCTGGAGTCAGTAGAATTTTCATGATACTTCATTGCTTCAGCTGTTTACCTATTGCAAGATGTCAGAAAAGGTGTTTTCAAGGGTTGACTTTAGGGAAGATTCATTTTTTAGTGAGCCAGATTTCCCTTCCTGACATTCATCCCCATCCTCTTTTCTCCAGCTGTAAGGACCTCACATAGCTCATCTTTTTTGTAAAATTTTTTGACCAATTTGTTATCAACACTCCTTAAAAAGTGAGTGTCTTATAGGCCTCCTAAGTAGGTGGGATAGTGATGCTGACGTGGAAGGGTATACACACTGCCAACAGCTTCATTTTTCTATAAAATCTTCCTTCTCTCCAAGATACCCCATGACTAAGTGGTATATTTGTGTGAGAATCTATATATATATTCTGTGGTATGTGTGTGTGTCTGTGTGTATCTATATAGATATATGGATCTATTTAATGTTACCTCATCTAAATTCCAGATGGTCTCTATTCAACCATTCTGTCTATGTAAAAATCATGGTGGCAACTCAGAGGAGGCCCTTTTCACTTTTCACCTTCTACTGTTGCAACTTGACCACTCTCCTCTCTCTCTCTCTCTCTTCCTCCACTTCATCCCTTTATTTCTCCTTTCTTTTATACACACAGAAACACAAAAGCATCTTCAATTCCTACATGCTCTTAAGGAAATGCTCTTAAATGATAACATTTCATTCAGTTCACTTATGGGAAAGTATGAAAATCAAAAGCTTCATCTCCATAGGGCTATTTGCATTTTGAGCCTCAGCTGCAGCTTGCAGAATGAAAAGTTTATCTCACCAAAAGGAATTTCATACACCAGTGACCAGCTATTACAGGAAATAGGGTATATTTCTTCAAATCCTGTATAAACACAGCCTGATCTGGGCTAATGGGCAAAGCAAGTTTGAGGGGCATCGCTAGGCATATCTTAATAGGCATTGGCCACAGTAATGATCGCCTGATGGTTTGTGTTTTAAATATGCACCACTTGAGACACACTCTGTAATTCAGACGGGTAACACTAACATTGCGAAACGCAGAAGCTGCACAATAACCATATCCCTTTCACTTTCTAAACACATTCATCAAAACCTGGCAAGACATCGCCCCCAATTGAATAAACAAAACCAAGATCAGTGTCTTTTTCTCAGGGGTGTTCTGTCTGTAGCAGCAGGAAACTGTTAAGCTGACACCATTTATTCACAACACTGATAACCCAGCAACTTTGCTCAGCATCTCTGCTGCTCAGGGGAAGGATTTGTTTATATGGGACCTTGCTTCCATCTCTCTCTCTCTCTCTCTCTCTCCCTCTCGCTCTCTCTCTCTCTCTCTCTCTCTTTCTCTCTCTCTCTCTCTCTCTTTCTCATCTCTTTCTCTTCCTCCCGCTTTATCAAGGAACAAACAGGCCTCTTGGGACAGTCTACCTCTGTTATCTCTCCCTTCTCCTCCTTACAGATTTCTCTGTCTGTAGGTTTGGCTGCTACTGGTTTTGTGATGGTGCAGCCAAGTTTCAAAACAACACATTGATTCTTTTTTTCTGCAGGAAAATTTGCTTCTATAATTGCCTCGGGGAGGAGAAAAGTTCCAGGAGAAAAAGAGGTGGCACTTTCATTCACAATAATTCAACTGGGAAGTTTAAACATCATTTCCTCACTGAGAATTTCATTAGATTTTACCTGGGTCATTCCCATGGAAACTTTAATCCTCAGCTGAGATGTCATCTCTCCTGAGAAGACTTCCTGACCCCTGAATTTTTGTAGGGTTATGCTTCTCCAGGGTTCTGAATCCCTTTTCATTGTTGCTATTATCTTCCTTGATTTTAATTTTCTGATTGTCTGCCCTATTTGTTTTTTTGTTTGTTTGTTTGTTTGTTTGTTTTTTGAGACGGAGTCTCACTCTGTCGCCCAGGTTGGAGTGCAGTGGCCGGATCTCAGCTCCCTGCAAGCTCCGCCTCCCAGGTTCCCGCCATTTTCCTGCCTCAGCCTCCCGAGTAGCTGGGACTACAGGAGCCCGCCACCTCACCCGGCTAGTTTTTTGTATTTTTTAGTAGAGACGGGGTTTCACCGTGTTAGCCAGGATGGTCTCGATCTCCTGACCTCGTGATCCACCCGTCTGCCCTATTTGATTGTCAAGTCTTGAGAGTATGATCTAGGTCTGTGTAATATATCGCTGTAGCCCTCGTTTCTAACTATGTTCGGCTAAGGCAGACATTTTATTTAATGGGAAAAAGAATCACATCTCTATTACTCAATGGAATTTTGGTGAGAGTCAGCTGTGGTTTAGTGAGATCAGTTCATCCTCATCTTGATCCTAAAGCCTTCAAAGTCATGTTGTGGATCAGCTTGGGAATCTCTATGATACCACAGAAAATTTAATTGCAGTAAGTTTATTTAACTCGATGCTGATTGAGGATTCTACCCCAAAGCTCTAGTGACTGGCAAATAATATATTACTTCTTAGGGTAACCATGAATCAGAGATTCAGAAAAACAGAAATAATATTTAGCACCTATACTGTTTTTGTTTTTATTTTGGATTTTAATTAGCAGCCCAGTGTTATTTTAGAACTCAGGTGTAGATTGAAGATAGGAAGAAATGTAGGTTGAAGAGAAAACAGAAGAAACACAAGAATACTGGCATTTTTTCTTTCTTGTGATTAGCATTAGGGAAAAATGAGCCTAATCACTTCTACCATGATGAGTCAGGTGCCAACAGAGGAAGATGTAAATATTAACAAGTATGAAAACAAAAGCCACCCTTTCCCCCGAAGTCCATGGCACTGTTTCTAACTGCAACACCCAACTGTCTCCTGTGTGAAGTTATCAGAGCTCTGAAGCCACTTGTGAAAGATATATTGAGAAAAACTGTGCAGTTAGTGTTGGGTGAGAAAGCCTTATGGGAAGAAACCCCAAATGAAATGTGATAATGAACCAAAAAACTTGGAACTGTCTGGGGATTAATAATCAACAAATGAGAGTGAGGGAAGCTTCAAACATAGCCAGAAATAGAGCCCTGAAGTACTAGAAGTTGACATGATTGACAATACAAGATTTTGTTGATTTGGGAGTTAGGTAAAGAGTGGATCCTAGTATCCGTGGTCACCTGACTCTGCCACTGCCCTGCTGCAGCTGCCTGCAGTTGATTCTCTTGCTGGGCCTTGGAGAGGCAGATCTCCTAGAACATGAAAAGCCCACTCTCATGAGCCTGGAGCCTCAAAACAGCCTACACGTACCACGTTTTTGGTATCCAGTCTCCACACTGGAAATAAAGTCTTTTAGATAACTGTATTGCATATTAAACTATGCATGTTTACTATACACATTGTACAAGCATACAAAATTGTCTAAGAGGAAAAAAGTATGCCAATAACAATAACTTATAAGTCTTTTAAATGTTTACAATTGAAGAGCATCATTTCAGATGTTTTCCATGTAAAAAAAAAAGGCAGATAGAAATATAAATGATTGAAAATGTTACATGAAATTGTGGTTAAACATCTTAAGTCATTATATTAAAATTATCAAATTCAGTTTCACTTCTTTAAGAAAAAGCTGTGGAGAAGATGAAGAAAATGTTGGCCTCCTTATAAATATTTCTGGTGACAAGTAGATGTTAATTGGTGATCATTAAAATATAAAATTATTTAAAAAATTAAAAACATGTTTGCTTAATACATTATATTTTTAAACACATATTTTATATTTAGTATTTATGGATTCCTTGATATAAAAAATGAGGTAATGTAGTCTTTCTTCTACCTTCAATCTCTTTTAATCACCCAGTCTTTGTTATTATATTGTTATTATTACATATTCAATGCTTCTACTTACATAAAGTAATACAAATCTAAGAGGCTGAACTAAGGCACAAACTTAAGACTCCAAATAGTGACTTCTAATACCTACTTGATTTTTTTACAGAATTTTTAGCATATTTTACTTAGAAACTGTATAGCATCGATTTTTTTTTTATTCTTTTTAAGAATCCTTGGTTTGTATGTCAATCAAGCTGCCTAAGCTCAAAGATGAGTCCATCACTTCAAAGTTGTGCAAACTTGAGCACATTGCTCCGTCTTAATAATTAGCTTCTCCTTCTTTAAGATGGAGATAATAAAATTCCTATTTCATTGGGTGGTTGTAAAGACTGAATGAAATGGCTAGACGCGGTGGCTCACACCTGTAATTCCAGCACTTTGGGAGGCCAAGGTAGGCAGATTACCTGAGGTCAGGGGTTCAGGACTAGCCTGGCAAAGATGGAGAAACCCCATCTCTAGTAAAAATACAAAAATTAGCCAGGCATTGTGGCGGGTGTCTGTAATCCCAGCTGAAGCAGGAGAATCGCCTGAACCCAGGAGACAGAGGTGGCAGTGAGCTGAGATCACGTCACTACACTCCAGCCGGGGTGACAGAGCCAGTCCCTCCCCCCCAAAAAAAAAGACTGAATAAAATAATTTATGCATATATAGTATTAGTACTTAGTATAGCACATAACAATAGTAAGTAATCAGTCATTGGCAGCTATAACCTTGTTATTATTGTTATTGTTACTGTTGCTAGTAGCATTATATATGTTTCCCTATCTACCTTGATCTAATTTCATAGAAATCCCTTTCTCAAAATATGTTCCGTGCTACTGAATTTTGTGGACCTCAGAATACCCCATGTCCTCCTGTTCTTCATACTTGGCATCTGCAGTCCTTTCTGGTTGAATGCGTTTGCTCCACTTTACAAGAACTAACATTCTGTCCACCTGCCAAATTGCTAATCTCTTTAAGGATCTTCTTAATGTATTCCCAACTGAGAGATATTTACTGATTCTTTTAGGTAACCACAGGTATTCTTCTCCCAGGCTTCCATTTTATTCTTCAGTCTTGTTTCATAGTTTATCACATTATGTGATAGATTATTTTTACCTGACTATTCTAATATTTCCTTTCTTATGCTTACTGTTAATCAGTTCAACATTATTGATCTTTACTTACTGTAATATTATTATATTTTAGTAAGATGGTAGCCACTCTAGGAAAATAACAAAGTCACAAACATGAAATAAACATAGGAAGTATATGTCAATTGAAGAATGACCAGGATGAAAATTGGTTCAAGTTTTCCCACCTTAAATTATTAGCTCTTCAAATAAACCATTTAAACATACTCTCAGAAAAAA
>NW_012109808.1:3383617-3392465 GCF_000951045.1 Mandrillus leucophaeus | reverse complement strand
AAAAAAAAAAGGCAGATAGAAATATAAATGATTGAAAATGTTACATGAAATTGTGGTTAAACATCTTAAGTCATTATATTAAAATTATCAAATTCAGTTTCACTTCTTTAAGAAAAAGCTGTGGAGAAGATGAAGAAAATGTTGGCCTCCTTATAAATATTTCTGGTGACAAGTAGATGTTAATTGGTGATCATTAAAATATAAAATTATTTAAAAAATTAAAAACATGTTTGCTTAATACATTATATTTTTAAACACATATTTTATATTTAGTATTTATGGATTCCTTGATATAAAAAATGAGGTAATGTAGTCTTTCTTCTACCTTCAATCTCTTTTAATCACCCAGTCTTTGTTATTATATTGTTATTATTACATATTCAATGCTTCTACTTACATAAAGTAATACAAATCTAAGAGGCTGAACTAAGGCACAAACTTAAGACTCCAAATAGTGACTTCTAATACCTACTTGATTTTTTTACAGAATTTTTAGCATATTTTACTTAGAAACTGTATAGCATCGATTTTTTTTTTATTCTTTTTAAGAATCCTTGGTTTGTATGTCAATCAAGCTGCCTAAGCTCAAAGATGAGTCCATCACTTCAAAGTTGTGCAAACTTGAGCACATTGCTCCGTCTTAATAATTAGCTTCTCCTTCTTTAAGATGGAGATAATAAAATTCCTATTTCATTGGGTGGTTGTAAAGACTGAATGAAATGGCTAGACGCGGTGGCTCACACCTGTAATTCCAGCACTTTGGGAGGCCAAGGTAGGCAGATTACCTGAGGTCAGGGGTTCAGGACTAGCCTGGCAAAGATGGAGAAACCCCATCTCTAGTAAAAATACAAAAATTAGCCAGGCATTGTGGCGGGTGTCTGTAATCCCAGCTGAAGCAGGAGAATCGCCTGAACCCAGGAGACAGAGGTGGCAGTGAGCTGAGATCACGTCACTACACTCCAGCCGGGGTGACAGAGCCAGTCCCTCCCCCCCAAAAAAAAAGACTGAATAAAATAATTTATGCATATATAGTATTAGTACTTAGTATAGCACATAACAATAGTAAGTAATCAGTCATTGGCAGCTATAACCTTGTTATTATTGTTATTGTTACTGTTGCTAGTAGCATTATATATGTTTCCCTATCTACCTTGATCTAATTTCATAGAAATCCCTTTCTCAAAATATGTTCCGTGCTACTGAATTTTGTGGACCTCAGAATACCCCATGTCCTCCTGTTCTTCATACTTGGCATCTGCAGTCCTTTCTGGTTGAATGCGTTTGCTCCACTTTACAAGAACTAACATTCTGTCCACCTGCCAAATTGCTAATCTCTTTAAGGATCTTCTTAATGTATTCCCAACTGAGAGATATTTACTGATTCTTTTAGGTAACCACAGGTATTCTTCTCCCAGGCTTCCATTTTATTCTTCAGTCTTGTTTCATAGTTTATCACATTATGTGATAGATTATTTTTACCTGACTATTCTAATATTTCCTTTCTTATGCTTACTGTTAATCAGTTCAACATTATTGATCTTTACTTACTGTAATATTATTATATTTTAGTAAGATGGTAGCCACTCTAGGAAAATAACAAAGTCACAAACATGAAATAAACATAGGAAGTATATGTCAATTGAAGAATGACCAGGATGAAAATTGGTTCAAGTTTTCCCACCTTAAATTATTAGCTCTTCAAATAAACCATTTAAACATACTCTCAGAAAAAATTAGGGAATTTAAAAAATATAATAATGTGATCCATAACAATTTTACTGTCATCACAAAAATTGTTCATTTTCATCAGTTCTCTTGAAATCAATATACTGGCTCTTCATTTCTTGAATTGACCCAAAAACCTGGGGATTTGTGCTCAGGTGTACACCTCAGCATTATCATTCAGAGTAAAGCTACTTAACTAAGTCATTTCTTTCCATTTAGAAAGTAATTTGAAAATGCTTCAAATATTTTAAATTGACTAGTTGTATCATTTAATTTAAATGTAGCAAGACAGTGACTTTATCTTCATTCCTAAAGTGTGATTAAAATGATGGGTCCATCCTTAATAAAGATAAAGGTTGCATAACTTAAGAGCAAAAAAACACTTATACACCAGCCATTTTTCTAAGCCTTTTGCCTATGCCGAGTCATTTAATCTTCCCAGCTATATAAACTACATACTAAATTATCCTGATGTGTAGATGAAGAAACTGATGCACAGGGATTTTCACAACTTGCTTGTCATCAAAGGAAGTATTAATGGAGGAGCCAAAATTAAAATACATGTGGTTTGGCTCCAGATGTCTTGTTGTTAAAACATTAACAATAGTGAGATATATATATATATGGATATATACAGATATATATGTGTATATATGAATATATACATATGTACATATATAAATATATACATATTTATATATACATATTCATATATGCATATATAGGAATATATACATATATATGAAATAAAAAATTCTAAAACTGTTTTTTAAAAAATGTTTTAGAAACAATGGGAACTAAAAAGGAAGCGTGCCCAGCCTGGTCAAATGCAATATGCAAATGAATAGTCAAGATGAATTTAAGAGAAAAATGGAAGGACCAATACTATTAGATACAATTTTTATAGCCCTCTTATTGAATAACTTTAAACATTTTAAGATTAAATTATCTAAAAGGACTTTACAAGCACCAAGAGGTAAAATACAGAAGACTGTAGAAACAGACTAGTGAAGCCACTAATGCAAATCTGCTCTGTGGCCCTGGGACACAGATTCCTCATTTCACATATTGATGTATTTCATCATGTAATCCTCATGAGAACCCAGAAAGTCTTATCTTCCCCGTTACAATCTTAACTCCGTTACTGTTTTACATATTAAAAATCAAAGAGACTGGGCATGGTGGCTTACCCCTATAATCCCAGCACTTTGGGAGGCTGAGGCGTGCGGATCACGAGGTTAGGAGATCGAGACTATCCTGATCCTGGCTAACACAGTGGAACCCCACCTCTACTAAAAATACAAAAAATTACCTGGGCATGGTAGCATGCTCCTGTAATCCCAGCTTCTCGGGAGACCGAGGCAGGAGAATCACTTGGACCCTGTAGGAGGAGGTTGCAGTGAGCCGAGATCTCCCCACTGCACTCCAGCCTGGGCGACAGAGCAAGACTCTGCCTCAAAAAGGAAAAAAAAAAAAATCCAAGCAAAACAACAATAGCAAAAAACTGAATTACAAAAGATGAAGTAATTTGCCCAGAGTTACATGGTAATAAGGTGATTAGGTAAGTAAGTAATTAATCCACGCCTTCAAGCTCCAGACTCAAGACACCTCACTATCCTGCTGAGCTCTCTCAGATTAAAGCATGGTCTAACCAGTTATCTGTGGTAATGCTGATCTGACATGCAGATGTTCCGATGATATAGGTACAACTGCTGACCCAAGGGAGGCTGGGGCAGAGACTGGCGTCGATGCCAATACATTACTGGCCCATCATGTTTGCACCCAGTCTGCCTCTAATGGTCAACAGTAACCTGGAACTGATTTATGAGAGATCCTTGATTCTTTTAATCTAAGCATTACTTGGAACTTTTCTGTAGATATAAAACATCTTCTCAAATAGAAAGAAAAGTGGGTGGGAACTTAAAAACAGCAAGATAAAACACATTTATGTAACATTAACAAGCAACATCTTATCATTTAAATAAGCGTTATTTTGTATTAATGCAACCAGGATCACTATAACACATTCAAACAGGGAGGCAGGAGAAGTAGAAATAATAAGAAGAAACCTCATCTTTCTAAGACACATATAGGCTTTCACTTCTCTATTTATTGATTAAATATTTAAAGAAGAATTTCTTTATTTCCCAAGTCACTCTGGAAGGAACCCCCTTAACTTAGGCGTTTCTCATCCTATAAAACCAGGCCCTTGTTCTAGTATCGCTGCCAGAACCCAATACTTAACACTATTTTAATAGGCAAAGATTAATTTTTGCAACAAAGATTATGGAAAAGAAAGTAGATGCCAGGCAACAACTAGAGAAATATTCTTCTCTTTGAAAAGGGTTGAATTAAGTCCCCAGATTCCATTTAAACAAACTTGAGTGCTTTATTTGTAAAGCTGCCTTTCAAATTTTTCAAAGTCTGCCTATTGTTTTTAGATCTTCAGGGAAGCCTTGAAATTCCCAGTGTCAAGGGCACAACAGAATCTGTGATCTGCAAGCAACTTAGCTCATCAGCATTAATTATTGCTCTGCCAGGCTTGTAAACAAATTTAATCAGAAGTCTAATGCAGAGGCCCCAGTGAGGATGCCACCTATTTCTCTGCCTGCTCATTCCCAGTCCCCTTCTAGTTCTCCACTTCTCTCCCATTAACTGTTGTCTTTCCAGGCTTTTGAGCAGTTCTAATTTCTCTTCTTATGTTTTCTGCTTTCTCCCTGGGTGGGCACATCTGCCTTCCTGGCTTCAGCTAAAACCTCTATTATGATGACTTCTAATTATACATTTTCAGTATCAGCCTTTTTCAGAAGTTTCACACCTGTCTTTCTTACTGCCTACTAAATACAACTCAAACCATCATTTCCAGAACTGGCTCATGCTGTTCCTCTACCCTCAAGTTGATAAGTGTTTCTCCCCCAAGCTCTCACTCTGAGCCAGTGTCTCCACATTGCATAACCAATGTGCATAAAAAGAAAACCTCAGATTCATCCATGACTCAACTCTCTCAGACCCTTGATTCTTTTAATCTGAGCATTACTTGGAACTTTTCTGTACATATAAAATATCTTCTCAAGTAGAAAGAAAAGTGGGTGGGAACTTAAAAACATCAAGAAAAAACACGTTTATGTTTATGTAACATTAACAAACAACATCTTATCATTTAAATAAGCATAATTTTGAATTAATCCAACCAGGATCACTATAACAAATTCAAACAGGGAGGCAGGAGATTCATCCATGACTCAACTCTCTCCTTTATTCCTACATTACCCTGCCACATAAAGTCATTGGATTACCACAGTCCTACCACAGGACTCTCCAAAGTTGTTCCTATTTGGTAACTATTGCCTGATGTGAGTTTCTTATCATTTCCACCTGACTGATTCCCAGTCTTCAACACTTTGACTCTCACCTCATTTATATCTCCCCCATGCTCCCATGCAACTGTGTGTATCTTTGTAAATATCAAATATTTTACTATTCTGTTTTTAAATTTTCAGCAAATTTTTTACATAGAAAGTTTGATGAAATAGATAAAAGTTTTAGCTTTTTATTTTGAATCTCAGCAAGTTACTTTCTTAAGAGTTTGCTTCACGTTTTTCTCAAAATAAATCAAAGCTCTTTAGCCTGACATTCATGATCAATGGTCATCACTTACACTTTAGACGTTCTGTCTTACCATATTCTCCATAACCATTGTAATCTGGACACACTGAAATATGTGCATTGCTCACTACTGGTGTCGTAACAGTTCCTGAGATAGTAAGCACTGAATAAATGCTTGTTAAATAGATGAATGAACAAGTTGTTCACTGCAGCCAATCCTTGCAGAGCTTTGTATACACTCCCTGTTTGCCTTTGTACATTCTGTACTCTCTACTTGTCATTCTTGTACTGCTCTTCCAGGCCTGGCCAATAACTGCTACCCTTTCTCCAAAAATCTAGCTGGTGTTCGACCTTTTAATTCACTTTCCATTAACTAACTCAACAAATATGTATTGAGCACATTTCAAGAGCTTGGCACCTAGAATACAACAACCACACAGTCTAATGCAAAAAGCAATTGCGTAGTTCCTCACGTTCTGTCCTACATATTCACATAGTCTCTTCTCTATATCCCCAAAGAACTTGGTACATAAATAACATTTTTATATCACTCAGAATCATTGTATTAATTTATTTAAAAATCACTCTCCAAATTAGAATCTGTTGTACTTCAGGACTACATTCCACTACCCTATACTTTCTTTTTTATCCTCCCAAAGTCAGCACACTTTCTGGCAAAGAGTGAGCTACCAATAAATGGTAGTTATTTATGTAATTATTATAAGGGTACAATATAGTAGTATAAGCCTATGTTCTCTGATCAGATTGCCAACTTGCAATACAGGCAATCTCACTTCCTCAAGGAGGACTGGGTTGTGTTGATTTATCTCCCTGGTCTCAGCATCTTTATAAGTCAGATGGGACAGTGCCTACCTCATAGAATTTTTGTAAGTATGAGGAGATGAAATATGATGAACTGTGAAATGGGGACATATTGAATGCTTGTCAGCTGTTTTCCTGATGTAGAAATATAAAAATACAGTATTGGTAATATAAACTTAATAGATTGGATAAATGGAAGGATGTAGACAAGAATGAACTATGGAGTAAGTAGGTCAGTTCTTCCTACATTAAAGAACTCTTACAGGAAAGTAGCAGAAAATAGCATACAGAATAGATGACCCTATGTTACAGTAAAACTGGAAAAAGACATTTAATAGACACTTATCTAAAAGGAGCAAGAAGGTGATATCAAAATATACTGCATATATTATTTTAATGCTAACTTTTCAGGGTAAATTATATAAAATTATTTCAGAATATGAATCTAGTTATTTTAAACACATTTATTTGTTGTTTTAATTCCTGATTTAAAAAACACTGAAAGGTATAGACATGCAGCCTGCAGGGAACACAAAATCAGAATTCTGGAGCTCTGAAAGGGCAAAACCAGGTTAAAAGATTCCACCTCTATCTCTCTACTCAGGCTCGGTTACAATATTGCTTATTTCTATTTTTACACTCCCTCTTCTATGGGGCTTTTGTTTTCATTTGTATTTCTTTGACAGGTATTTAACTAATGAGTGGTGAAGTATACAGGAAGAACCTTCACCAGGTCCAGACGCTAGGATTAGGTGAAGCTGATTTGCCATAGACATTACAATGGCATTTTTATGAACTACTCAGACCACTCGATTCAAAGAACATCCCTCTCCAGGATCGTCTTTTGTGTTTTCTTTAATACAAGATGAACTCCTCTCCACATATGAACTCTGAGTAGGGCACTGAATGGCATCGAACTCTTAAATCCTCCCCAAAGCATATATTTTAATGACAGGGTATGTTTAGAGGTCACAGCTCAGCTTCAATTGATTGCCTGTAATTCTCAAGAGTTTTTATTTGCAATGCCTACGTTTTCTTGTCATTCTTCTGAAGGAAACCATCATTTTGACGTGAAGAAGCTAGGAATGATGAGCATATTTCCAAAAGCAAGCTGTGTACTGAAGCAAAGAGCAATTTTGTAAACTTTCCTACATAATTTCAATGTCAAAATCACTATGAGAAACCAAAAGAAACAAAATGTTAAGGCAGCTACCCAAAAGTAAGTAAATAAAATGGGAAGGCAATTGGAAATTTTCAAATGTTTAGTGTATTAGTCCATTTTCATACTGCTGATAAAGACATACCTGAGACTGGGAAGAAAAAGAGGTTTAATTTGGCTGGGGAATTCTCACAATCATGGCAGAGGGTGAAAGGCACTTCTTACATGGTGGCAGCAAGAGAAAATGAGAAAGAAACAGAAGTGGAAACCCCTGATAAACCCATCAGATCGCATGAGACTTATTCACGAGAATACCAAGGGTAAGACTGGCCCCCATGATTCAATTACCTCCCACTGGATCTCTCTCACAACATGTGGGAATTATGGGAGATACAATTCAAGTTGAGATTTGTGTGGGGGCACAGCAAAACCACATCAGTTACTAGTTACAAGGTCTCAAATTTGAATTGTGTCCTTATTTAATTCTTCTACACAGCACCTTGGGAAAATTATAAGTAAGAAAGTTTAGTAAGCTAAAATAATTTTTGTGACCAAATATGCTAAGATACAGATATAATAGTTGAATTAATGTCTATCTAAATACAAAATATATACTCTTGCCCCAGTATCTTGCTACCTATAGGGTATACTGTTGAACTCTAGGACTGCCTTGAATTTATGACAAAAAGTAAGTTGAAGTTGTATTTTTAAAGGGAGTGGTAAAAGTATTTGAAGACTTTTTACTCTCTTTTAAAAATTAAATCATGCACTGGTGAGTCAATTTATAATCTTCCTTGGTTTATGATTTTATAAATAAACATGGCATTGCTTTTGGCAGTGTGTCAATCTGACTTGTTTCACAATATAAACTGAATGAAGTCATGGAACAGCTTTTTCTGGCCAGGCCATAACAATATAATTTACACCATATTAGCCTTTTCATATAACATTGATTTTTCATGCTGAATGTCTTCCAAAACCACAATAGAAGCTAATTCTGTGTTAAGGAACAACAGTATCAAATTAATTATTAAGGTGTGTGCCAATTGAAATATTGAGTTGATAATACAAAATAAACATTCACTTCTTCTTAAAAGCATTGGATTCACCCATAACTAAAGTCATATGTGATGAAAGAATCTAAAAAAAAAAAAAAAAGAAAAACTGAAAACCAAAAGTAATTATATGCTAGGACCATGAGTAAGAGTTTTTACCAAATATTGAATATGAAGACTATCAGTATTAGAAAAAAGAATCAATTGAAATAATTCAACAAGAAATTTGTTATATGAACTATTATAATAAAAAATATAAGCTAAGATTCAAGAAATATTTGCAAATCAGTTGTTCTTTAGACGGTGCAAAACTTTCTTCACAGAATGTTTTCAATGCTGATTCCTATATAAGCATCCTTGCTCATCACTTTAAACACTGAGAAGTTCTCAATCTCTTACGAGTTTGGATTTTGGAGTAGAAATTTCTTGGTATCCACCCCTAAATCCCTCAATCGAGATGCTTACTTTTTTTTTTTTTTTT
>NW_012109808.1:3330282-3379687 GCF_000951045.1 Mandrillus leucophaeus | reverse complement strand
GGATGTCTCCCAGTTAGGCTACTCAGGGGTCAGGGACCCGCTTGAGCAGGGAGTCTGTCCCTTCTCAGATCTCAACCTCCGTGTTGGGAGATCCACTGCTCTCTTCAAAGCTGTCAGACAGAGTCGTTTGCGTCTGCAGAGGTGTCTGCTGCTTTGTTATTGTTTACTGTGCCCTGCCCCCCGGAGATGCTTACTTTTTTAATCAAATAGTGCTTAGAGGCCAAAACAAACTAAAAAGCTTTTAATCTGCTTTGTTCCTTTGTTTGTTCCTTGACCCTGTTGAATTTTAGATTTGTAAATTGGGGTCAAGACCAAGTAATTAATCTTTGAAACAATATATAATTTATGAAAACATTATTTTTAGACAATTTCAAACATAAAATATTGTTACAGCAGTAGAAAGAACTCCTGTGTGCTTTCAACCAAATTCCACATTTGTTAAAGTTTTACATTATTTGCTCCATTCACAGAAAATATTCCAGATTCCCTCAGAAAACAAACAAACAAACAAAAACATTATATTTTGCTTCCATCCACCCCGCAAATGAGGAACTCAACACTGTTTCAATGCTATAATCCAATTAACAGACCGTCTTCCAATTAGGCCAAATGTCTCAATGGTCTAAACAATACCTCTTCTTTCCATGCTGGTCCAGTTTCCTTTAATTGGGAATTATCTCTCAGTCTTGCCTTTACTTTCACATCCTTGACACCTTCAAAGAGACTAGATGACCCCCAGTCAATATCTGCCCAATGTTTCCCCTCTTGAGCAGACTCAAGTTTGGCATTCCTAGCAGAAACATCCCAGGTATGATACTATGCAGTGTAGCACATCAGAAGAGACACAAGTTCAATACCCCACTATCATCATTGGTGTTGTAAACATGACAAGTGGGTGACATTTCTGCTAGCTTTCTCCATACACACTAATATGTTTATCCTTTGAAATAAGTAAAATTTTATGGAAAGATTTTCTTAGATTGTGTCAATATCCTGTTCGCATTAGACTCCACTGACCAGTCTTTGGCATCCTGTGATGATTCTTACCTAAAGTATCCACCAGTATGATTGCCAAATGGTGATTTTTCATTTCTATCACTGTTTCTACATTTAATACTTGGTATTTTATCACAAGGAATGACAATACACTCATTGATACATATACTTATATCATTATCGGCACATGTAATTTTATTTTTTTCTATGCTTGTAATCTATTATTATTATTTTGATACTCATATGGTTCTATATTTGTCCAATGGGTTCTCCTTCTAGTTGACTGCTGTGTCCTTTTGACAAATTTCTCTCATTTTTCTAATGTTTGTTTTGAGATATACTTCATATGCCATACAAATCACTTATTTAAAGTATATAATTTGACAAATATAATATACTCATAGAATAATAAAAAAATTAACCGAATCTAAGTTTAGAAATATTTTCATCACTCCTCAAAAAAAAAGAATCCCCACTAAGCAATAGCAGTAATTGCTTTTACTAAGCCCTCGGTAATTACCTTCTGTCTCTATAGATTTCCCCACTCCAGATATTTCATATAAATAGAATCACAAAATCATACAATATGTGTTCTTTTGTGACTAGACTCTTTCATTTAGTTCAGTGTTTTCATGGTGTGTCCATGAAGTGGCATAAATCGGTACTTTTTTCTTTCTATTGCCAAATAATATTCTCTTATGCAGATTTTCTTTTTTTTTATCCATCAATTAACAGATGTATTATTCAGGGTTCAGTCAGAACAACTGAACTCAATAGGAGATATCTGTTAAAATATTTACTCCCATGAATTGGCTTTTGTGATTATAAGGACTGGTGAGGCAAATCCAAAGTTTACAAGGAAGGCCATGAGAAAAGATGAACTACAATTTTTAGACATAGATGAGGCTGTTCACCAAAGCAGAGTTTCTTCATCAGGGAAGTCTCAACTCTGCTGTTAACGACATTCACCTAATGTAATAAGACCTAACTCAGATTATCTGAATAATTCCTCTTAATTTAAAGTTAACTGATTATTGACTTTAATTACATATATCAAATACCTTCACAACACCTATCATAGTGTTTGATTACATAACTGGGGATTGTAACCTAGCCAAGTTGACATATCCAGAAAAAAAAATCAAAATAGATTATTTGGGGTTTTCTATTTTTTAATATAATATGAATAACGTTGCCATAAACATTCTTGCTTAGGTTGTTTTTGAATATGTGTTTACATTTTTCTTGGATATACAACTAGAAATGAAATTGCTGAGTCATGGGAACTCTATGATACATTTTAAGGAACCGCCAAACTGTCTTTCAAACTGGCTGCAACATTTTTAATTGTTACCTTTACGTGAGGATGTTTGTGAGAGTTCCCATTGTTCTACTTCTGTGTCATCTCATATTATCTCTCATTTTGTTTATAGACATTAGGAGGATGTGAAGTTGTATCTTATAGTAGTTTTACTTTGCATTTACCTAATGGATAATGGTGTTAAGCAACTTTTTATATGCTCATTTGTATAACTTCTTTGGAGAAATATCTCCTCAAAGCTTTGTCCAGTTTTTAATTGGGCTATTTGAATGTTTTAATTATTTAGTCCTAAGAATTCTTTATATAATCTGGATATTAAACCCTTATCAAATATAAGGTTTGTAAAACTTTCTCATAAACTGTGAATTACTATTTAACTGTCTTGATAGTATTATTTACAGTGTAATTTTTTATTTTGATTTAGTTTAATTTACTGTTTCATTTGCCTCTTTTGCATTTAGTATTATATTTAAGAAACCATTGCTTAGCTGAAAGTCACAATGATTTATTACTATGTTTTCTTCTAACAATTTTATATTTCCAGAACCTAGATTTAGGTTTAGATATATTGAGCTAATTTTTGTGTAAAAGTTATACTTTTACTTTGGCTATTACTTTTGTGTGAAAGTAATACATTATGAAGAGGCCCCACTTCATTCTTTTGTATGTGGATATCCAGTTGTCCCATTGTTACTTATTGAAAAGTCATTTTTCTCCACTGACTTATAAGTTGAAATTAAATTGATAATACATAGCAGGGTTTATTTCAGGACTCTCAATTCCATTCAAGTGACATGTAAGAATAACCATATATCAGTACCACACTGTCTTTACTATGGTAGTTGTACATTAAGTATGAAATAAGGAAGTGAGTCCTCCAAATTTGATTTTCTTTTTAAAGATTGTTTTAAGACCAAGAATAGACAAACCAACATTGAAAAAGAAATAAAATATATTTATTACTCTATACATTTTAAGTATTCTATGTTTTATATTAGTTTACAACTTATATTTTTATTAAAATATATCAACACATGTAATGATGACTGATAATATATTTATAAAATATGTAAATATTTATATATTTAATATTAATATATGCTAATATAATTTTATATATTTATTTATTTTATATTATACAGATTTTAGAATCAGTTTGCCAATTTTTTTTTTCAAAAAGCAAGCTGGAAATTTAAAAGAGATCACCTTGAATTTATAAACCAATTTGAGGCATAGTGTCATCATGACAATAGTCTTCCAATCCATGAACATAGGATGTCTTTTAATTTATTTAATGTTTTGTATTTTCCGGTGTACAAGTCCTGCACTTGTTATGTTTTAGTCTTAAATGTTTTGTTTGTTTCAATTCAATGTAGATACAATTACTTTTTAAAAATAGTTTTTGATTGTTAATTATTAGTGTTTGGAAATACAATTGACTTTGTATGTCGATCTTCCTTTTTGCAACCATGCTGAAATTGTTTATTAAGTCTAATAGTTTTGTTGTGTATGTGGACTCCTGTAAGATCATATCATTTTTAAATATAGTTGAGTTTAATTATTTCTTTCCAATCTGGATGGCCTTTATTACTTTTCTTGCCTATTTGACTAAGCTAGAATCTTGAGTACAATGTTAAATAGAAGTTGAGAGTGGGCATTCTTGTTTTATAATTTTAGATGGAAATGTTACTGTCCTTCACCAGCAAGTATAACGTTAGATTTGATTTTTGTGCAGATGTTCTTTATCAGGTTAAGAAAGAAATAATGAATATGCAGATTTTATTTTATTTTGTTTTTTTCTAGTGATGTCTTTGCCTGCTTTTGGTATTCGGAAAATAATAACCCCTATAGAATGGGTTGAGAAGTGTTTTTTCCTTTTTCTGTTTTTGGGCTGGGGAGCAGAAAGTTAATACGGATTGCGGGAAAAGCTTGTAAAAAAGTTGACGCTAATTCTTATTTAAACACTTGGTAGAATTAACCAGTGAAGTGGTTTGGGTCTGGGCCTTGAGTTTTCTTTGCAGTAGGTTTTTAAATCACTAATGCAATCTCTTTACACGTTATAGGTTCACTGAGGGATTTTTTAGTCAATTTTAATAGTTTGTGTCTTGCTATGAATTTGTCCATTTCATCTAAGTTATTTAACTTAACATACAGTTTTCATAGTATTCCCTTATAATGTTTTCATTTCCCTAGGGTTAGTAGTAATGTGTCCTCTTTTATTCCTGATTTTAGTAATTTAGGACTTATCCCATTTTATCTTGGTCAGTCTAGTTAAAAGTTCATTGATTTTGTTGATCTTTCCAAGGAGCCACATTTTGGTTTTATATAGTTTATTTTTCTATTAAGTATTTTATTTATTTTGCTCCAATATTTATTATTTATTTTCCTCTAATTGGTTTGGATTTAATTGCTTTTTTGTTTTCATTGTTTTGAGATAAAACTTATTTTATTTATATTTGATGTTCATTTTTTAATATTGGTGTGTACAGGCTATAAATATCCTTTGTAACACTACTTTACCAGCATCTCATAAGTTTTGGTATGTTGTGTTTTTATTTTCATTCACCATAAGGTATTTTTTAATTTCCTTGTGATTGCTTGATTAATCCCTTGTTACATATGATTGTGTTATTTCCACATATGTGAATTTTGCAATATTCCATCTATTTTTATTTTTAATTTAATTCCAATGTGATCAAAGAAACTACTTTGTATGACATCATGTCCTGTTAACTTATTCACACCTCATTTTATGACATAGCGCAGAGTCTATCCTGAAGAATGTTCCATGTGCACTTGAAATGAATACATATTCTGCTGCTATTCAGGGGAGTGTTCTAAAGATTCTGTCAAATCTAATTGGCTTATAATGTTCAACTCTTGTTTCCTTGTTGAGCTTTTGCCTGGTTCTCCTATCCATTATTAAAAATGAGAATAACAGACCAAATTGTTTTTCCCAAAAACGTATATGTTGACTCTCTAACTCCTAGTACCTCAGAACGTTATTATATTTGGCAATAAGATTTTAAAGAGGAGGTTAAGCTAGAATTAAGCTGTTGGAATTGGCCCTAATTCACTATGACTAGTATCCTTATGAAAGGAGGAGATAACATAATGCATGTGCACAGAGGAAAAACTTATTAAGCAAATTCAAATGTTACACTAGAAAATACAAAAACAGATATAAGACATAGAGAAAATAAAAATAAATATTTCTCAATTATTTTCATTATAACCTATATTTTTAAATTGTGTCTCCTGCAGACAGTATAGTGTTAGACATTTCTTCTTCATCAAATCTGAGGATGTCTGCCTTCTAATTGTTTTATTCTTTTAAACTTAATGTTATTATTAATATTACTGGATTTATATCTGCCATTTTTCTTTCTATTTTCCGTACATTTCATGTCTGTGTCATATACCTTTTCCTCCATGGCCTGTTTATATTTTCTAGTGTAACATCTGAATTTATTTAATAATTTTTAAACTGTGTTTATTTTTAACTGTCTTCTAAGTGATTATTGTAGAGCTTACTATGTACATGTAGACATAGATATGTATGTATGAGTAGATGTGTATGTGTGTATATATGAATGTACTTCAGATTTATACTTAATTCTAGTGAAATATAGAAAATTTACTTATATAGTTTCACTCCCCTCTCCCAGTTGGACTATTCTGGTTACACGTATTGTACCAGTGTACACAGCAATTATTATTACTTTACATAATCTTACGTCTTAAAAGAAGCTCAGAGAAGAAAATTAAGTGTACATTTATTACGTTTTTAATGCTTTTATTCTTTCTGGTTCTATTCTTTCTTCCCATGAATTCAGGTTACCATTTGGTATCTTTCTTTCTACTCTTGTTAAAGTTTTGTCCCATCCCCTCCTATGTGTGGTTACTATCAAATATATTACATTTTTATATGTGATGCAAGTTTTAAAAATGTTTACATAATTTTACATAAATATTAAATAAAAAATACATATTATTTATTACTGAGTTAAGAAAGAGAATATGCAAATATAGTTCCTTTTTTCAATTTTTAGTTATTGTGACTACATAGTCGGTGCACATATTTATGATATTTATGGGATACATGAGGTACTTTGATACTGGAATGTAATGTGTAATAATCACATCATGGTATATGGAGTATCTATCCCATCAAGCATTTATTGTTTATATTATCAACAATTCAATTATACTCCTTTAGTTATTTTTAAATGTACAATTAAATTATTATTGACTATAGTCACTCTGTTGTGCTATCAAATACTAGGGTTTTATTATTATTTATTTATTTATTTTTGCTTTAAGTTCCGGGATACATATGCAGAACATGCAGGCTTGTTACATAGGTATTCGTGTGCAGTGGTGGTTTGCTGCACCTATTGACCTATCCTCTAAGTTCCCTCCCCTCACCCCTCACCCAACAACAGACCCTGGTGTGTGTTGTTCTTCTCCTGGTGTCCATGTGTTTTCATTGTTCAACTTGCACTTATGAGTGACAGCATGCTGTGTTTGGTTTTTTGTTCCTGTGTTAGTTTGCTGAGGATGATGACTTTCAGCTTCATCGTGTCGCTGCAAAGGATATGATGTCATTCCTTTTTATAGCTCCGTAGTATTTCATGGTGTATATGTACCACATTTTCCTTATCCAGTCTATCACTGATGGGCATTTGGATTGGTTTCACAACTTTGCTATTGTAAACAGTGCTGCAGTAAACATACATGTGCATGTGTCTTTATAGTAGAATGATTTATTTTCCTTTGGGTATATACCCAGTAATGGGATTGCTGGGTGAAATGGCATTTCAAAAGGTTCTAGATCCTTGAGGAATCACCATACTGTCTTCCACAATGGTTGAACTAATTTACATTCCCACCAACAGTGTACAATTCTAGGTTTTGTTCATTCTTACTAACTACATTTTCATACCAGTTAACCATCTCCACTATTCCCCTCAACTATCCTCTCCAGCCACTGGTGACTATCTTTCTACTCTCTATCTCTGAGTTCAATTGTTTCAATGTTTAGCTCCTGCAAGTAAGTGAAAACAGATGACATTTGTCTTTTTGTTCCTGGCTTATTTCACTTAACATAATGACCTCCAGTTAAATCCATACTGTTGCAAATGATAGGATATCATTCTTTTTTTTATAGCTGAATAGTACTCCGTTGTGTATATGTATCACATTTTCTTTATCCATTTGCCTGTTGATGGAGACTTAGATTGCTTCCAAATCTAAGTTAATGTGAACAATGCTGCAGCAAACATGGAAATGCAGATACCCCTTTGATATATTGATTTCCTTTCATTTGAGTATATACCCAGCAGTGGGATTGCTGAATTGTATGATTGATCTATTTTCCGTATTTTAAGGAACCTCTAAACTGTTCTTCATAGTGATTGTACTAATTTACATGCCCACCAACAGTGTGAGTTCCCTTTTCTCCACATCCTTTCTGGTATTTGCAATTGCCTGTCTTTTGAAGTGAGATACCTCATTGTAGTTTTGATTTGCATTTCTCTGATTATCAGTGATGTTGCACACTTTTTAAATACCTGTTTTTCATTTGTATGTCTGCTTTTAAAAATTGTCTATTCAGATCTTTTACCAATGTTTTAATCAGATTACTAGATTTTTTTCCTATGGAGTTGTTTGAACTCATTATATATTCTGCTTATTAATCATTTTTTCAGATAGGCAGTTTGAAAATATTTTTCTCCCATACTTTGGGTTGTCTCTTCACTTTGTTGGTTGTTTCCTTTGCTGTGTGGAAGCTTTTTTAACTTGATGTGATATGATTTGTCCATTTTTGTTTTGGTTGTCTGTGCTTGTAGTGTATTACTCAAAACATCTTTGCTAGCTGGGCACAATGCCTCATGCCTGTAATCCTATCACTTTGGGAAGCTGAGGTGGGAGGATCACTTGAGGTCAGGAGTTCAAAATCAACCTGGCCATCATGGTGAAACCCCATCTCTGCTAAAAATACAAAAAAAAAAAAAATAGCCAGTCATCATGGCGGGCGCCTGTAATACCAGCTACTCAGGAGGCTGAGGCAGGAGAAGCACTTGAACATGGGAGGTAGAGGTTGCAGTGAGCCGAGGTCACGCCACTGAAATCCAGCCTGGACAACAGAGCAAGACTTGTCTCAAAAAAAAATAAATCTTTGTGCAGGTCAATTTCCTGGAGAGTTTCCCCAAAGCTTTTCTTTAGTAGTTTCATAGTTTGAGGTCTTCGATTTAAATCTTTAATCAATTTTGATTTGATTTTTGTATATATTGAGAGATATGAATCTAACTTCATTCTTCCACATATGAATATCCAGTTTTCCCAGAACCATTTATTAAAAGGACTGTCATTTCCCTGATGAAAGTTCTTGACACCTTTGTTGAAAACAAGCTCACAGTAGATGTATGGATTTGTTGCTGGGTTCTGTATTTTATTTCATTGGTCTTTGTGTCTGTTTTTATGCCAGTACCATGCTATTTTGGTTACTATAGTTTTGTAGTATAATCTGAAGTCAGGTAATGTGACTTCTACAGTTATTATTATTTGTTTTTCCCTTTTGCTTGGGATAGCTTTGGCTATTCTGGGTCTTTTGTGGTTACATATGAATGAATTTTAGAATTTTTTTTTTGATTTCTCTGAATAATGTCATTAGTATTTTGATAGGAATTGTATTGAATCTGTAGATTGCTTTAGGGAGTATGGACATTTTGACAATATTGATTCTTCTAATTCATGAACATGGAATATCTTCCCATTTTTTGTGCCCTTTTAAATTTTTGTCATAAATGTTTTACACTTTTTGTTGTAAAATTCATTCACTTCTTTGGTGAAGTTAATTCATAGGTATTTAATTTTATGTGTGACTGTCATAAATGGGATTAATTTTTATTTTTTTCACATTTTTCACTATTGACATACAGAAATGCTACTGATTTTTATATATTGATTTTGTATCTTACAACTTTATTGGATTTGTTTCTCAGTTATAGTAGTTTTTTGTGGCAGCTTAAAGTTTTTCCAAATGAAAGATTATATCATCTGTAAACAAGGATAAATTGACTTATTCTTTTCTGATTTGGACAATCTTTATTTCTTTTTCTTGTCTGATTGCTCTATCTAGAACTTCTAGTACTACATTGAATAACAGCCGTGAATCTGGGCATTCTTGTGTTTCAGATGTTAGAGAAAAGACTTTTGGTGTTTCTCCATTCAATACATTGCTAGCTGTGGGTCTGTCATATATAGTTTTTATTATGTTATATTTCTTCTATACTCAACTTTTCAGTGTTTGCATCATGGCAGGGAAGTTGAAATTTATCAAATGCTTTTTCAGCATCAATTTAAACAAGCACATGATTTTTGTCCTTCATTCTGTTGATATGACATTTGACATTTATTGGTTTGCATATATTGAACAATCCTTGCATCCCTGGGATAAATCCCATTTGGTCATGATGAATGATCTTTTTAATGTATTGTTTAATTTGGTTTGCTAATATTTTGTTAAGGATTTTTGCAACAATGTTTATCAGAGATATTGGCCTGTGGTTTTCCTCTTTGGTTTTAGTATCAAGGTAATACTGGCCTCATAGAATGAGTTTGGAAGTGTTCCCTCCTTTTCTAGTTTTCCAAATAGTTTGAGTAGCATTGGTATTAGTTCTTCTTTAAATGATTAGTAGAATTCAGCAGTGAAGCCATCAGTCCTGAGCTTTTCTTTTCTGGGAGACTTTGTATTACAGCTTTGATCTCATTACTTGTTATTTGTCTGTTCAGGTTTTTTATTTCTTTCTAGTTCATTTTTGGTAGGTTATATGTATTTAGGAATTTATCTGTTTCCTGTAATTTTCCACTTTATTGCCATACAGTTTCTCAGAGTAGCCACTAATGATTTTTTTCAGTTTCTGCAGTATCAGTTGTAATTTCTCATTTTTCCTCTCTGACTTTATTTATTTGGACCTTCTCTTTTTTAGTTATACTGGCTAAATGTTTGCCAATTTTATTTACCTTTTCAAAGTTCCAACCTTTCTTTTCATTAATCTTCTGTATTTTCTCCATTTCCATTTCATAATTTCTTTTCTTCTACTAGTTTTTGGTTTGGTTTGATTTTGCCTTTCTAGCTCTTTAAGAGGCATTGCTAGGTTATTCATTTGAAGTTTTTTTTTTTTCTTTCTTTCTTGATGTAGGTACTTAGAGCTATAAATTTCCCCCTCAGTACTAATTTTGCTGTATCTCCTAGGCTTTGGTATGTTGTGTTTCCATTATTATTCACTTTAAAAATTCTTCAGTTTCCTTCTAAATTCTTTCAATGACCCATTGGTCATTCAGGAACATATAGTTTTATTTCTATGTGCTTGTATAGTTGCCAAATTTTATTTTGTCATTGATTTCTACTTTCATTTCATTGTGGTCAGAGAAGTTGCTTGATATTATTTTCATTTTTTGAATGTCTTGAGACTTGTTTTGTGATCTAACCTATGGTCTATCCTTGAGAATGAGTCATGTGCTGAGAAGAAGAATATGTATTCTGCAGCTGTTGGATGAAATGCTCTATAAATATCTATTGGTCCATTTATTCTATAGTGCAGAAATTTGAAGAAGTCTGAAGCTTCTTTGTTGATTTTCTATCTGGAAGGTCTGAAATGCTGAAATTGGGGTGTTGAACTCTCCAGCTATTATTCTATTGAGGTCTAGTTTCTTCTTTAGCTCTAATAATATTTGCTTTATATACTTGGGTACTCCAGCATTGAGGGCATATGTGTCTACAATCTTTATGTCTCCTTGCTTACTTGACTGCTTTATGATTATATAATTACCTTCTTTGTCTCTTCTTGCAGTTTTGTCTTGAAATCTATCTTGTCTGATATAAACACAGTGACTGTGGCTCTTTTTTTTCCCCATTATTATGTTTTTTCATCCCTTTTTTTTGGTCTAAATATATATATCTTTGTAACTGACATGTGTTTCCTTTTGGCAACAGATATTGGGTCTTGTGTTTTTTTTTTCTTTATTCACTCAGTCACTCTGTGTTTTTTGATTGAAGAGTTTAGTCCATGTACATTCAATATTATTATTGATAAGTCAGAACTCACCTGTGCCATTTTGTTATTTGTTTGCTGCTTGCTTTGTGGTCTTATCTTCCTTTTTTCCTTTCTGTCTTCATTTTAGTGAAGGTGATTTTCTCTGGTGGTATGATTTAATTTCTTGCGTTTTATTTTTTGTGTATCTGTTGTTTTTTTTTTTTTTTTTTTTTTTTGAGGTTATCATGAGGCTTGCAAATCTTATAACCCATTATTTTAAACTGGTGACAGCACTCATTGAATAAACAAACAAAGAAGCAAAAAGACAACTAATACAAACTCTACACTTTAACTTGTCCTCATGCTTTTTAACTTTTTGTTGTTACTCTTTATGTTCTATTGTACTGCCTATGTTTTGAAAAGTTATAGTAGTTATGATTTTTAATTGTTTCATCATTTAGTCTTTCTATTTAAGAGTAGTTTACACACCACAATTACAGTGTTATAATATTCTGAGTTTTTTGTGTGTGTGCTTACTATTACCAGTGAGTTTTGTACCCTCAGTTTATTTTGTATTGCTATTAACATCCTTTCTTTCAGACTGGAGAACTCCCTTTGGCATTTTTTGTACAACAAGTCTGGTGTTGATAAAATCCCTCAGCTTTTCTTTTTCTTCTCTTTTTTTTCTTTTTTTATTATCAAGGAAAGTGTTTATTTCTCTTTCACATTTAAAAAATACTTTTGCCAGATATACTCTTCTAGGGTAAAAGTTTTTGGATGTTTTTTCTTTCAGCACTTTGATACGTCATGCCCTTCTCTCTAGGCCTGTGAGGCTTCCACTGAAAAATCTGCTGCCAGACATATTGGAGCTTCACTGAATCTTATTTGCTTCTTTTTTTTTTTTTTTTTTTTTTTTTTTGCTGCTTTTATGACCTGTATTTATCCTTAACTTTTGGGAGATTGATTACTAAATGCCTTGAGGTAGTCCTTTTTGGACCGTGGTAAATCTGTTTCATATTCTATAACCTTCTTGTACTTGAATGTTGATGTTTCTCTAGGTTTGGGAAGTTTTCTGGTATTATCCTGTTGAATAAATTTTCTATCCCTATCTTTTTCTCTACCTCCTCTTAAAGACCAGTAAGAACTCTAAGACTTGACCTTTTGAGGTTATTGTCTAGATCTCATAGGCATACTTAATACCATTTTTACCCTTTTCTTTTGTCTCCTCTATGTATTTTCAAATACATAAGCTCACTAATTTTCTTCTGCTTGATCAATTCTACTATTAAAAAACTCTTATGCATTCATCAGTAGGTCAATTGTATTCTGTCAGCTCCAGAATTTCTGCTTGATTATTTTTAATTATTTTATTCTCTTTGTTAACTTTATTGGATGTAACTCTGAATTCCTTCTCTCTGCTGTTTTGAATTTCTTTGAGTTTCCTCAGAACAGCTATTTTGAATTATCTATCTAAAAAGTCATTTAGCTGTCTTTCTCCAGGATTGGTCCCTGGTGCCTTATTTAGTCCATTTGGTGAGGTCATGTTTTCCTGGACGCTCTTGATGCTTGTGGATATTCATTGGTATTTGGGCATTGAAGAGTTAGGTCTTTTATATAGTTTTTGCAGTCTGGGATTGTTTCTGCCCATCTCTCTTCAGAAGGCCTTCCAGGTTTTTAAAGGGACTTTGGCCACCAGCTGGAAAATGTCGTGGTTCTTGCACATTCTCAGAGGTGCCACCATGGTGGTCTTGGATAGATCCGGAAGAATTCTCTAGATTACCAGGCAGAGACACTTGTTCTCTTTCCTTACTTTCTCCCAAATGGAATCTTTCTATCTCTCTGAGTGCTGAGCTGCTTGGACCTAGGGGTAGGGTGATGAAAGCACCCACCACCACTGGGGACTGCACTTGGCCAGACCTGAAACCAGCGCAGCACTGGGTCTCACCTAAGGCCTGCTGTAACCACTATCTGGCTACTGCCTATGTTCACCCAAGTCCCTAGGGTTATATGATTAGCAAGTAAGGAAGCCATCCACGTTTGTGTCCTTCACTTCAGGGCAGTGAGTTCCTACAGGCCCCATGGGGAATCCAGAGAGCCAGTCTGGGAGCCAGTGATTGGAATTAGAAATGTATCTGATGTTCTGTTCTACTGCAGCTAAGCTGGCACTCAAACCGGAAGACAAAATTCTTTCTACTCTTCCCTCTCCTTTCCCCAGGAAGAAGAACCTCTCCCAGTGGCTATCACCACCACCAGCCCATGGGGAGTATATTAGTCAGGGTTCTCTAAAGGGACAGAACTAATAGGATAGATGTATATATAAAGGGGAGTGTATTAAGGAGTATTAACTCACATGATCACAAGGTCCCACAATAGGCTGTCTGCAAGCTGAGGAGAAAGGAAGCCAGTCTGAGTTCCAAAGCTCAAGAATTTGGAATCTGATGTTCAAGGGCAGGAAACATCCAGCACAAGAGAAAGATGTGGGCTTGGAGGCAAAGCCAGTCTAGCCTTTCACATTCTTCTGCCTGCTTTTATTCTGGCCACAGCAGCAGCTGATTAGATTGTGCCCATCCAGATTGAGGGTGGGCCTGCCTTTCCCATTCCACCAACTCAAATGTTAATTTCCTTTGGCAACACCCACACAGACACACCCAGGAACAATATTTTGCATCCTTCAATCCAATCGAGTTGACACTTGGTGTTAACCATCACAAGTTGTTCTGCCAGGCCACTACCAATGTTCATTTAAAGCCCAGGGGCTCATCAGTCAGCTTGTAGTAAATGCTGTCTAGCCTGGGACTTGCCCTTCAGGAAAGTGATACCTCTTCTAGCCCTAGCAGATCCAGAAATGCTGCCCAACAGCCCAGGACAGGAATTGGGACTCCAAGAACCCACTTAGTGCTCTTCCCCACTGTGGCCAAGTTGGTACCTAAGGTGTAAGTCAAAGTCCTCTTTACTTTTTCCTTTGCTTTTCTCAAGCAGGAGTAGCCACCGCAGCTGGGAATGTGCTGGGTCCTACATGAAGTCAGCATGTCTCAGAGTCTCACCTAAGCTCCACAACATACTATCTGAGTATTTCTGTTGGTCATTCAAGGGCCAAGGGCCCTTTAACCATCAGGTAATAAATCCTGCCAGGAATGAGTACATTCCTTCAAGGCAGCAGGCTCCTTTCTGGCCCAGAGTATGTCTAAAAATGTCATCAGGGAGCAAGGGCCTAGAATGGGGACCTCACAACTCTGCCCAGTGCCCTATCCTATTTTGGCTGAGCTGGTATCCAAAATGTGAGACAAAGTCCTCTTCCTCTTTACTCTTTGCTCTCCTCTCCTTAAGCAAAAGGAAGGAGTAACTTTTCTTGCTGTGAGCTGTGTTGCCTAGGGTTGGGGGAGGGGTGGTGCAAGCAATCCCTTAGCTGCCCTGTCTGGTGTCCCCTGGGTCACATGGCACCCTAGTTCACTAGCTGTAAGCCCAGCCCAGCACTAGGACTTGCCTAGGAATTGCAGTCCCTGTGTCCTAGAAAGCCTTTCAAGCTTACCTAGGACCCCAGAGCTCTTTAGACCACAGTGGTGAGGCCTCAAGAAACTCAAGTTCCAGCTGCTTGGTGGGTAATTCCCCTCTGGCTAAGGCAAGTCCAAATGCTCCCTTCATGGGGACACCAACTGAACCCAACATAGCTTTGCTCTCTGCTGTGACAAGGCTGCAATTGGAGTTTAATGCCAAGTCCCCTGTTGCTGTGCTGCCTCCCACAAGTCCACAGATTCTCTCTCCATGTCATGTGGCCACTGCCAGTGGACAAAGGAGGGATGGCATCCTCAATTCAAGACTGTCTTTCCTAACTTCAGTGTGTCCTTCAGCAATGTGAAGTTAATACGAGGTACTGTGATTGGCCATCTGATTTTTGGTTCTTATGGTGGCGCTTTTTCGTGTGTAGTTAGTTGTTAAAATTTGGTGGTTTTGCAGTGGTGATGATCAGTGGAGGCTTCTATTTAGCTATCTTTCTCCATCTGTGTAAACATTCATACTTAGTTTTATAATTACCTATATAATTATCTTAACCAGTTATTTTTTGTTTCCATGGGGATTTCAATTACTCTCACCTGGTGTCACCTGCTTTGGCCTGAAGACTTCCTTTAGTATTTCTTGTAGGGCAGGACTGCTAGCAAAAAAATTCAACTTGTGTTTATCCAGGGATGTCTTTTTTTTTAACTTTATTTCTGAAAGATAGTTCTTGCTTGGTTTAAGATTTTTGTTAACAGTATTTGTTTGTTTTTATCCATTCAGTACTTTAATTATTTGTTTTACATTATTCCCTTTCTTTCTAGAATTTTCTGATAAAAAAATAGTTACTAATCTTGCTGAGTAATCTTATGTATCATGATAAGATTTATTTTTCCTTTGCACTTTTCAGTTTTTTCTTCATCTTCTTTCACAAAGACATTTACTATGTTGTCTGTATTTGAATCTCTTTGAGTTTAACCTTCTTGGAATTTCTTGAGGTTCTTGTAGGTATACAGGGATGTTTCCAATAAATTTAAAAACATTATACAATGTTTTCTTTTACTAGTTTAACTTCACTTTTCTTTCTCTCTCATCACTGTCTGGCATTTTCATTATGCATATGTTGGTTCACTTAATGATAATCTATATTTCTTTGAGGCCCTGTTTATTTGTCTTTGTTTTTCTTTTCTCTCTGTGTTCTGACTGAATAACCTTTATTGATCTATTTTTCAAGTTCTCTATTTCTTTCTTAAGCCACCAAAAACCTATTGTTGAGCTAGCTTCTCGAGTGCATTTTTAATTTCATTTATTGTGCATGTTAAAATAATGTTTATTCCTTTTTAATACATCTTTTAATTGATATTTTCTATTTGATGACACATTATCTTAGTTTCAAATAATTATTTATATATGGTTACCTGTACTATGAACATGTTTGTACTGGTTGCTTTTAAGATTTTCTCCAAATCCAATGCCTAGGCCCTTCAAAAAATAATTTTTATTGCCTGCCTTCTCCCATGCCCCTAGTGTAGGGGGTGGATTTTCTTGCTTCTTGGCATGTTCCATAATTTTTTAAACTGTATATTTTTGGATAATATATTTTAGCAACTCTGGATACCAATTTTCTTTATCCCTGGGAGATGTGATGTTGTTTGCTCGATTGTTTATTTGGCTGGTGACTTGGCTGAACTGACTCTGAAGTCTATTACTCTTGCAATGTGCAGCCTTTAATGTCTCTAAAAAGATTTTTTTATTTTTATTTTTTTATCTAGGATAAATATGGTTTATCGCTGTGTTGAAATACACCTCTTATTGGTTAAAGATTGTGTTTAAGCCCTCTTACTTACCACTGAATGGGTGTATGGCTTGGAGACTGCTATCACCCTTCAAGAAGCTTACATTTTTTCACTCACATTCAGAGCTTGAACCTGCTCTCTTTGTTCACTCCCGAAAGGCCCAACTACTGGGCATGCACAGGGTCTTCCACATTCTTGGAATACGTAATTTTATTTTTAAGGCTGTATTAAATAGAAATTGCCTCTGAGTCAGAATAAGTTATTATTCAGCTACGAGTTGGACAGAGATTATGTTTAAGTCCTCATGCCAGTAAGACTCACTCTTGATGGCTCTGTGTGTGACTTTGGAAATGTTTTCAGGTCTTTTCCGTGTTCTACTCTGATAACTCCTGAATGATCTCCTCCTAGCACATATGCACAGTCTTCCCAACTGCCAGAGTTGACTGTGATCCCATAAAGACTCTTCTTGGCTATCTCTTTCCCTGGTTCTCTTTGTTAAACTCCTTATTGCTCTGCAATTTTACTTTCTGCTATTTATATCATGGAGTTATAGGTATACTCTCTGAGTTGCTTTCCACGAAGATCTCCATTGTCTTTTCACTTTATCCTTTGCCATGGAAGTTTATACCCTCTCAGCTAAATGAAGTCAGTTTCTTCAGGTAGAGATAAGGAGCTCTTTTTAAGGCTTGCTTCTCTCTGCTATCTTTCCTCACGGGTAGGATCTCTGCACCACTGCATAGGAACTGGAGGGACTTCTCCCAGAGTGACACTTCTGCTTTAAAAGACGGTGCTAGGTGACCCCTTAATCTTTTTGACTTGCCTCTCCTATTGTGAAACTCTGCTCACAGAGCCAGCTTTGGTGGGTAATCAGGTCCTAGTATTCTCAGCCTGCCAGCCTAGAATAGGGATTTTGCCCTAGAAGTTGATTTTGGTAAAGGAAGGTAACCACAGACATCTCCACTGTGCCTGCCTGGCATAGTATATGTGCATCTTGGGGCTGGTGGCAATGAGAAATACTTGCGGCCTGCCCCTTCTGAGGTTAAGTGGTTCTAAACTGGAAGGTAGAGGGAGAGAGAATCCTTTTCTTATGACAACAGTCACCAAGGTTACAACTCCCAGAGCAGTTTCATTGAGACAGAGCTGAGGGTAGGAGAGCAATGACAGTTGGGCTACATTAGCGTTCACTGTCCTCAATGAAGTTTAGTAGGTTTTCTGAACGAATGTTCCTCCATTATCGTAACCCCTAAGGATAATTTACAGAGACTGTTTTAAAATATAATTTTCTTCATTTACATGGTTGTTTGCTGGGGGAAGGGTTTGTTGCACTCTTCACATCTCTATTCCAAGATTCAGTCTTCTACAACCTGTTTTTAATACAGTGTTTTCTCTCAGGTCCTAGTTATAAAGTTTATATGCTGATATTTCACATAGATAACTTTTTGTATTTCCATGGCAACATGTTAAATAGTGATCCCACATAATGTTTAGAATATAATATACTATAAAGTTATTTTTAATATCACTCTGTGAAATGTGTGTGTGTGTGTGTGTGTGTGTATATATATATATATATATTTTTTTTTTTTTTTTCTTTTGAGACGGAGTCTCACTCTGCCACCCAGGCTGGAGTGCAGTGGCCCGATCTCGGCTCACTGCAAGCTCCGCCTCCTGGGTTCACGCCATTCTCCTGCCTCAGCCTCCCAAGTAGCTGGGACTGCAGGCACCCACCACCACGCCCGGCTAATTTTTTGTATTTTTAGTAGAGACGGGGTTTCACCGTGCTGGTCAGGATGGTCTCGATCTCCTGACCTCATGATCCTCCTGTCTTGGCCTCCCAAAGTGCTGGGATTACAGGCGTGAGCCACCACGCCCGGCTTGAAGTATAGTTTTAACATCACTCTGTAAAGTAAAAATTCATGCTTTGGGATTTGATGAACTCTAAGAAAGCATTTTCTGCATTTGTTGAGTCAGTTGGTGAGAGGTCAAGCAAATATGGTAGATGAGGCAAAACTTCATAGCCCAATTCATTCAACTTGTAAACGTTGGTTGTGCAACATGTGGTGGAATGTTGTCATGCAGAAGAATTGGACCCTTTCTGTTAACCAGTGGTGGTGGCAGGCAATGCAGTTTTCAGTGCATCTCCTGGATTTGCTGAACGTACTTCTCAGATATAATGGTTTCACCAGGATTTAGAAAGTCACAGTGGCAGACCAGCAGCAGACCACCAAACACTGACCACTACCTTTTTTTGGTGCAAGTCTGGCTTTGAGAAGAGCTTTGGAGCTTCTTCTCTGTCCAACCACTGAGATGGTCATCACCAGTTGCTGTATAAAATCCACTTTCATTGCACATCACGATCCAACCAAGAAATGGTTCATTGTTGTTGCGTAGAATAAGAGAAGCAATAGAATGGTTGACGCTGACTTCTTTGGCAACTTCTCATGTCGTTGTAAGAGGATCAGCTATGATGATTGCTGTCAATTGGTCGTTGTCAACTTCTGATGACCAGTCACTACACACATCTTCAAGGCTCTTGTCTCCTTTGCAAAACATCCTGAAACACCACTGCACTGTACATTTGTTAGCAACTCCTCAGCCAAATGCGCTGTTGATGTTGTGACTTGTCTTCACTGCTTTATGACCCATGTTGAACTCGAATAAGAAAATTCCTTAAATTTGCTTTTTGCCTAATATAATTTCCATAGTCTAAAATAAAAATAAAATAAGTAGCAAGTAATAAGTCCTTAGCAAAAAAAAAAAAACAAAAAACAAAACAAAAACACACACACACAAAAACACATAAAGCCGGAAATGTGCATTAAAATGATGTATAACATAACCACATTTATTTAGGAATGTATTCCAATATCAAATGTCAAATTTCAACAATACAAAAACTGCAATTACTTTTGCACCAGCCTAATATATGATTACATGTATAATTTAGAGCTAAAAATAAGCAAGTCTATTTAATACTAAGTATAGTTAACGCCTACTATATGCCTGTAACTATTAAGTGCTAATTGTTGCTAAGATGACTGTAATATAGATCTTGACTTCAAGGGGACCAACAACACATGATAATTTAAAACAAAGACATCAACAAACTCATATATAACCTAATTAACTTTTCAATTTCTTATTGCTAATTTACCTGAACTGTTTATTCAATACTCATTTATTGTGTGTATTGGAATTTAATCACACTCTTTCTGTTTCTTTTCAAGTTTTGAATCAACTGAGAGCAAAACATAAAGTCAGACAGATGGAGAGAAAATGGCAGTTTTACTAATGATAAAGCTGGGCTAGCTAGTAGAAATTAATATTTGGTCACAAGCAGACTTTCTGATGCTTTCACTGATTTAAACTTGGCTGTTTAGAATTATTGGCCACCCCACACCCACTTTTCACCAGAGCGAAGGCTGAGCTACAAGCTTCCTACACGAAGGAACAGAAAGGACAGAAATGCTTTTGGGCTTACCAGGCATGTTGCCCCAAAAGAGGAAGCGTAGAAGGAAATAAGACACACAGTTATATTTTTTCTCCAAATCTTAACAAAAAAGAAAAAAAAAGTGGGCGGACAGGGCTTTTTTATGTTTAAATCTGCATATGTACACCTGCATGTGTGCCAGGGGTACTGGCGGTTGGTAATGAACAATGTGAACACAAAGTCTGTGGCCTCAGGGAGCACCCAGTCTCGTGATCCTTCATTCCACAGCTCCATCTTCTCTATCTACTGTACGGACACTGAAATTTTGTGACTGATGCCCATATTCTTCTACTTTATTTGACTTTTTAAAATAATTGTACCATTAGCATACAGCTGTTCCTCAATATTCATGGGCTCCACTTATGGGCATTCAACATATGGATCAAACATATTTTTAAAAATTTATTAATTTTTACAATAATAAAACATTTTATTAATACATTTATTAATTTTATTAATAAAATTAATAAACAATAATTTATTAATTTTACAATAATAAAACACAAGACAAATAAAACCAAAACAGTATAACAACATTTTACCTAATATTTCCATTGTTTTAGGTATTATAAGTAATCTAGAGATGATTTAAAGTAAACTGGACATGTGCATAGGTTCTAATCAGATATTACGTCATTTTATATAAAAGGGCCTTGAGCATCTGTTGATTTTGGTATTCATGGGGTTAGGGTGTGGTGAATATCAAGGGATAGCTATGTAAGTAAAAGATAAGTTAACTGATAAAAATTCAGATAAATTCTGATTTTAAAAATCTGCATTACAATTTCTTTTCTACTCCCTTCCGGAGTAGAACAATAAGGTTGCCCCACTGAATAACAGTGAAAAAGTCTCCTTCGAATATGACTTTGTATAATTGTCCTTTTCAGAATGTTGTGTTGTGTGGCATGCCATGTAGACAGTTATATATTACATTTTTCCCTGAATTTTTGGCCACTTCCCATGTTATTTCAAAATAAAGCCACCTGCAGCTGTCATAGTAGCCAGACGTGGTCTTGCTGATCTACCCAGCAGCTCATTAGATGTTTAGAGTGTAACCATCTGATTTATGGTACCATGACTGAGGTTATAAGTCAATCAACCAACTCTCTATTAATATTTTATAGGTATCCAGTATTCCGTCTACATCTAAATTGAATCACCAACTCTTCAGGGCAAGCACCTTGTCTTTGCTGCTTTATGCTTTGCTAAGCTCCATATACACTTACCATACTCTATAAATATTCTCACAATATATTTATGACAAGTCTAACATGGCAAGCAATTTCACCAGGGTCACTGTACCCTCGTGGATTTCAAGCTACATAAATTACAGTTGCTCCCTACTTTGTAATATTTTATCTAGAAAAATCTATGTTCCAAAGCAACTTTTGGATTCCACTCAATTTTTCTAGTTTTCTTAAAAAAAAAAAAAAAAATCTCAGCAATGGCTTAATGACATTTACAAGTCTCTGGATGTTAAAGAGCACCATCCTAAATTAACAGCAAAATTACTGTGAATGAGAATCCAGATTGAAGACATATATCTGAGTTCAAATTTCAGCTTTACCACTTTCTATTTAGACTTCTCTAAACCTTAGTTTCCTTACTTGTAAAATGATACTATAATAATAATTATACCTACCCCCTAGTTGTGTTGTGAAGATTAAATGAGAGCTGACATTGTTTATGCTTCTTAGCTGGTAGAAATTGTGGTAGTAAGAATCACAATAGGAGTGGTGGTACCATTAGCAGCAGTAGAAGTAAAATTCACACAGATGGATATGGTTAAACCATAGAAGCCATTGTAAACAATAGTGGGGGAGAAGTAAAGAAGGTTTGGGAATGCCAAAGCCCACCTGGTCTCATAAAAATATAGACTCAGGAACCTAGATGGGAATATGATTGCAATTACACCAAAATGTAAACGTCTTACATTCTCAGGTTAAAGAAAGATTGTTAACAAAATGCATGTAGTTTCTACAAAGTCTAGACAAATGAAAATCTACACACGGTAAGTTATTGATGTGCCTTTTACATGGATTAGAAGAGGATATCTGACCGTTGGCAGCAATATTTATATTAACTTGGCATGTATACTCTTACCCAGGAGAAGGATACATCAGGTTGTCAAACTGAGCAGCTTCTCATGTAATCCAGCTGTCTCCTCTTGCTGCAATGCCATGCTCCTCAAGTACATTTCTGATGAAATTTTGGCAGCCAATGACCCTTTCCTTGTAGAGAGAGAATATTTGGCGCCCTTTCACAGTTTTAGTTCTAACTAACAAGTTGGCAATTTGTACATCAGACTTTTGTGAGTTGAGTTATCAGTTCCAGAGCTATTAATAAACTTGAAGTGCTCTGATACAGCAGGGCTCCAGAGACTGAGAAGCTTGCAAGCAGACCTTGGACTATTATAATGATACGAGATATACACAAATCTATGAATCTCTGTCTGGTCAATAGATAGTACTTCTGTTAATTCTCACTATAACACAATGTAACAATATAGAGACAGAAAATCCAATTCAAACCTAGCCTCCTCTAAGAGAAAAATGTAGATTGTAGAACATGATTTTGGACTCTAGTTAAAAACATGCATAATTACAATCTGTTTCTTATTCTTATAGCAAAAATATATCTCACCTGTACACTACATTCCTTAGATGTGGAAACCAAAAGGGAAAAATAAAGTAAAAGAAAAGAGAAAAATCAAAATAAGAAAATTAAATACATGAGCAGAAAATGGAAATACTTAAGATTAAAATAGACTGGATGCTTTATTTTTCTTTTTATTCCAGATATTAATGTAAAAAAGAAATAAAAAGAGATAACTCTGGGGTTAAAATTAACAGGCTAAATAAAGACTTAGGTATAGTTTGTCATTTTAGCTTTTTCTGTGAAATGATCTGTTCTACTTTATAATTGCATTCAGCTTTCTCTTTGCCAAGTACTTGAAAGAGTGTTTCTAACATGTTCAAAGTATTTGGTACTTTCTGTCCAACAAGAGAATCCTCATTATGGGTAAACATTGTGTTGTCCTGCACACCATTCTACGGAGTTAACACTGGGACATCCATTGATTTACACAGTGGTGGGTTCCTTTAGGATCATGATTTTATTTACAAGCTACATGACCAATCTGAATTTCCTATTTAGAAAAACACTTTGTGTAGATTATCTGAAAACTCAATTTCCTATAATACACAAGCTTTATAACTTGTGATCATGACACACTACAGAACTAAAGGTGGCATTTCTGGGATATTAAATCAAAATATTTTAACAGTTTAACATTTCAGGAAATGTATTCTTTTGTGTTCAGTTAACACTGAACAAAGACTCTTAATTTAATGTTAAAAAAGTTGAACAGGGCTGGGCGCGGTGGCTCACGCCTGTAATCCCAGCACTTTGGGAGGCCCAGACGAGCGGATCACAAGGTCAGGAGATGCAGACCATCCTGGCCAGCACGGTGAAACCCTGTCTCTACTGAAAATACAAAAAATTAGCCGGGCGTGGTGGTGGGCGCCTGTAGTCCCAGCTACTTGGGAGGCTGAGGCAGGAGAATGGCGCGACCCCGGGAGGTGGAGCTTGCAGTGAGCTGAGATTGCACCACCGCACTCCAGCCTAGGGGAAAGAGCGAGACTCCGTTTCAAAAAAAAAAAAAAAAAGTTTGCATAGATTTGAAAGTAGATATTCACCAACATTTCTTTTTTCTTTTCCTACTTTTTCTGAGAAGGGTAGTGGCAAGCACAGAATTTTCAAAGAGCATATAGTCACAACAGAGGTGTTGTCTCTCTTGAGTTCTCATAAGACACTACTGAGGTCAATAGATCTTCTTTTGCTTGTGAAGAAGACTGAATCAAAACAATTTTAGGTGGAATAGCGTGAAGTACAGGGGTTAAGGGGGCTTACAGTTTCATACTTCTTTTGGTCACAGGATACTTCGATACCTTGGAATCAGAAACCAAGCTTACAATCTTCTTGGTGGATTTCTGCACAGACTTATTGCCAGTTCTTGAGTATCCCTAAGTGTGTGACTGTGTTTGTTTGTGTGCATTTGTGCTTATATCCCATATGGTAAAGCGAATGTTTTTGAAACTGATAGTAATTATGGTTATTGGGGAAGTAACAAAAGAAAAATAAACTATATAATAATTTGGTTTGGTTGTATAAATGCAATATTATGTTCTTGTGTGTACTACTTTTATTTATGAATAATTTCAATGCAGTAAAATAATTAGACATACAGTTATATATGTGCCATTTCAGTTAATATGTTTCCTTTGATTATATAATTAAAACCGTGTTCATATGGTCATGTATACACCATTTTTATAGGTTATTGCTGTTGTAGCAAGGCCATCTGCTCTCAAATATTAAAAGTTAGTAGCAGAAATAACAGGAAAAATATTCTATAAAGAAAGAGAAATGCAGAAATAGTAAAATTATTAGAACACAAGTGAAAAGTCTCAGTAATTTCATGTTACAAAGTATATTCTGATTAAGAAAAATTTTTTTAAATTCTTATTTTTAACAAGCATGATTCCATTTTATCTGTGAGAAATTCTATAGTGACTACAAATATCAATACATATTTTAGTGGCTGTAAAAATAATTAAGCTTGATGCTTCCACTTTTCTCAAGATAGTTGATATTTTTGGTGGGAAAACTATATTGAACACATAAATAATAGCTACATTTATTTTAATTAATCCTAATTCTAGGATCTATCCACGGCAATAAGTGCACTCTACTAACAATAAAATTCTATGATACCAGGAAGAATGTGTTCATTCATTTTACTTATTCAACTTGTTTTTTTTTCTTTTTGTCTAATTAGTACTGTTCTGGATTCTGGGGATATAATGAAGAATCACACATTAATATTCCTTTTTGCCAGGGATTTTCTATTCTAGTGGAAGGACTACAGAATTTATAAATGTCCTATGGAAGATGCAAAGAAGAAAGTGCTTTAGGAATTTGGAAAAGGGTGGGATTATACATGCTTGCTATATGAATGAACAAGAGAACTTCACATTCGCAGGAATGTCATAATACCCATTTCACGTACTATACTCTGATACTTTTTAAAATCCAATCTTGCTATATCTTTTCCTTTCCTCTTTTATTTGTTAAAGACTGGTTTCACATACTAAATTAATTGGCTAAGCCTCTGATTGTAAGCCACATTTGAAAAATATGATATGTACTGGCCCTCAAGGAACTAAGAAACCAGGATATGGAAGGATCGCCTAAGTGGATTTTAAACCCAGCGAGAATGCTGACAGAATTTGCTAGGGACAGAGTGCTGAGATATTCCCCGAATTGTGTTTTTTATGTCAACACTTGTTTTTCATCTATATCTTTGACTATTCTTTTCAGGCTACATTCATGGATTTACTTCTTCAGTTCCCACACTAAATTTGGTAGCACTTAGGGCTTTCTTTTAAGAGCTCTTCTCACTGCATATTCTGATTCTGAGCAGTCTTAATCACCTCCATGATTCCAGCTACCATATGGATGACGATGTGAGGTTTTTTTTTAAGACCTACAACTCTTATTTTTGTACTCTTCTGAGCTGCAGTCTCATACATTTAATCCTCCTCTCTCGTTTTCTATTTCTACATACCAATCTTGAATAAATCCAATAAAACTGACTCTTCTTTCTGTAACACTCACTCTGAACAGTACCTAAAAAAGAAAACTCCCATTTCCTTATACATCTCTGTTAATAATTCAGAAAGTCTTCCTGGGTTTGCCTTATGAACATCATCTAAGTCTGCCCTCCTTTCCCTCTCAGATGCTACAGTCTCACAATTTTATCATCACACCTGGTTTATCAGTAGTAGCTGCCTCTGGTATCTCCTCCCTCTTCCACTCTTTCATAAATCATTCACAGTGGTGACAGACTAATCTTGTCCAGGTATAAATCTGATTGTGTTTTCTTCATGCATAAACCCTCTCAATAGGCCTTCACTACTTAAATAATGAATTCACAGATATTTAGCATAATGTATAAAATTCATTACAAACTGGATGTTACATACCTGTCCAGTCTCACCTCCCATCATTCCCTCTGCCCACTCCCCACATTCATGTGTGCTGTATATTCAACCAACTATTCAAGTTATTCATTGTTTTGCAAAAACATATTATTTCATGCCTCAGAATCCTCCGTCAGATACAGTGGCTTCTGTTTGAAATGCCTTCCCCGTTCTATTCCAGCTTCTACTATTTTCTCTGTGAAGGTTTTTCTATACTCCACATATAATTGTTCATTCCTTCTTTTGTGCTTCATCAGTTCCTGAAATTATTGAGCTTATCACATTACATTTTCTTTGCAAGTATGTGTAATTCCCTATCTGGACTCTGACTTACTTAGGGACAGGCACAACACTTTTGTTTTCATCTTTGTGTTTCTAGTACCTAATACATGTGATAACTCAGTACATGCTTGTCAAGGGTTAAAGCTAATGCAAAGTATAGCGCTCATAGGGTTATACAAACAAGAACTAATTTAAAACTGGTGATATTTAATTGTTTCTGTACATAGTCATGAAGACTTCTTTCTGGAAGGAGAGCACATTTAAACTCCACCTTCAGTGATAGGTGAGATTTCAAAAGATGAGGACTGATTGTAAGGTCATTCTAAATATAGGCAATGATGTGATAAAAATTAGGATGCAAGAGAGAAAATAAAAAGACAGAGACGTATATAGAATATTGAGATCACAAGCCTCCCACTGATTGCATAAGAATCTTGAAATTTACCATCTTCAAAAGATGAAGTTTTAAAATTAACTGATAGTGTGTGCAAGCATATATGTAAACTACAAAGATAGTACCTTTGTGCACACAGTGTAATCTCTGCTATGCTATTCATTCATGGGGGAATACTTCATTCCGCATATGAATTGTTCATTGAATACATTGAAAACGTTTTGTGAGTAAAAACTGTATCTTATTGGGATCTATGACTTTTACTTTTTCCTCATCCCTCAGGATTCCAAGAAGATTGCTAAATCTCTAAATTATCTCAAAAAATTTACTTGATAAACATAAACACCTGGGTATTACAAAGAAATTCTCTTATCTTTATAAAGTCAATCTACCTTCATCTACACTAGGCATAATTTCTAAAGAGAGAAGCTTTAGAAGCATCCCCTTCAAGGTGACTTAAAAAAAAAAAAGGGCTACTTTCTGTTCTTCTTATTGCTCACCATAGTGTTTAAACTTATGTCCAAGTGACATAAGGAGAGGAAACAAAAAGAGGCGTAAATATTTGTCCTTTCAAATACAAGAATATCAAGAGACAATACACTGAACCTAATAAAAGAATTTAGCATGACTACAGGATAATATATCAATAAACAAACTTAATAAGCTTCTTACACCTCAGTAATTGCCAATTTAAATGCAATACAATAAAGTAAATACTATTTACAATATCTCAATTTATTGTCTCTATCTCTACCTTCCTGTGTATCTAGAGATTTTAGTAGTTAATCACATAAAGATTGTTTGAGACCTGTGTAGAGAAAAATTTCAGATTAATAAAGAGCATAAAAGATCTCAATAAATGGACATAGTGGGATTGTAAACATATCAATTCTCTTCAAATTACTGAATAAAATAAAATTAAATTCCAATTAAAATTATATTTATGAGCTGGGGGAAAAAAATGATCCTAAGCTTTCTATGGAAGAACAAAGTTTAATACAGTAGAAATATAATTTTTCAAAGAGCAAAATAGGAACAACTTTTGCATCACGTTCAGTCATGTTACAAATCTATGGAATTGAAACAACACAGTTCTGAAACAATAATAGATAAATAGAACCAATAAATATAATAGAGTGTATAGAAACCAAAGCACTTATATGCCAATTTAGTATATATCAATTTCAAGAGGATGAATTGCAAATAGTTTTCAACTTTCAATGGTCTAAGTTTACTGTTTTTCAGTTTTTCAATGGTGCAAAAGTGGTATGCATTCAATAAAAATTGTACTTCAAATACTCATATAACCATTCTATTTTTCACTTTCAGTACAATAAATTACATAAGCTATTCACCACTCTATTATAATATAGGCTTAGTGTCAAATGACTTTGCTCAACTGTAAGGTAATGTACTTGTTCTGAGCACATTTAAAGTGATCTAGGCTAAACTATGAT
Organism: Mandrillus leucophaeus; assembly: GCF_000951045.1. Taxonomy (NCBI): domain Eukaryota; kingdom Metazoa; phylum Chordata; class Mammalia; order Primates; family Cercopithecidae; genus Mandrillus; species Mandrillus leucophaeus. Next base: position 3,351,374 of record NW_012109808.1, on the reverse strand, counting down.
ATCTCGTAGGTTAGATGCACTAAATGAAATTTTGACATCGTATTTTCAAGTTACATTGAGTTTATCAGAGTATAACCCCCTCACAAGTCAAGTAGCAACTGTATTTAGTAATGCATTCAGTAAAAATTGTACCTCGAATACCCATACAACCATTCTATTTTTCACCTTCAGTACAATAAATTACATAAGCTATTTGCCACTTTATTATAACACAGGCTTTGTGTCAAATGACTTTGCTCAACATAATGTACTTGTTCTGAGCACATTTAAGGTGATCTAGGCTAAGCTATGATATATCATAGGTTAGGTGAACTAATTGAATTTTTCACATCATATTTTCAACTTACATTGAGTTTATCAGGGTGTAACCCTTTCACAGGTCAAGGAGCAACTGTATTTAGTAAATAGTATTGAGAAAATTAGCTCAATATATAGAAGAATAAGAAATCAGATTTCTACCACATATCATACTTAAAAATTAGGACTAAACAGGCCAGAAATGTAAAAATGAAAAAGAAATTTAAATCTACTAGAAGAAAATATAGGAGACTATATATGTGTCTTTAGGACTAAAAGGATTTCTTAAACAGAGCCATAAATCAAATGACATTAAAGAAACAATTTGTAGATTAAACTTCATGAAAATGTAAGATATCAGTCCAATTTAAAAAGAAAATATAAAGTTATAAAACAGATATCAGGTTGGAGAAGATATTTGCAGCATTCAAAAGCAACTAAGCTTCAATGTCTGGAATCTATGGAAAATAAGAAAAAGCAAATGGATTAGTGGGAATATGATATGAACCACAATTCATAGAAACCCTAGCAATCTATAAATATGCACAGAGGTAGGTAACTTCACCAGCACTTAGCAATGTGCAAATTTAAAAAATATCAAACTGAGGTTTCCTTCTGAATCTACCTGTTGGAGAAATTACAAACTCAGATAATATCAAGCATTGGGTAGAATGAGAGGAAATGAGAATCTTCTTGTAATTGAAAATGTAATTTTGTTCAGCCATTTTTGAGAGCAATCTGGATTTATTTAGGATGAACTGAATACAAGCACAATATTCATTGGAGTAATGTTAGATACTGATGCAAAAAAAAAATACGTGTCAAAATTTCAGTTATTTAAATAGAATAAAACTCTAACATAGCAGTTCACTGCCAGCCTTCCTGTCAGTTGGTTTTTCTCTGACCTGTGTTTCAGGGACCCAGGTTCCTTCCAGTATGTTACTCTTTCCTCTTCATTACATGGCCCTTAAGGGATTCCCTGAGCTCATAACCATTTCAGCCAGGAAAGATTAGGAAGAAAGGCACATAGAAGGGCTTTATAGACCAGGCCTGGAAGTGGCTAATGTTACTCTCATCCATCTCTCATTGGCTTGTACAAGTCACATGACCATTCCCAACTGCAAAGGGAGTTGGGAAGTACAGTCAAGTTGTGAGCCTAGGAAGAAGAGACAGTTTGGGGGAACATTAACATAGATAAAAGTATATCTATGACTCACCAATTCCATTCTGACTTACACACCCTAGAAAAAGCACTACATGATGTGGAAGGATACATATATACAAATGTCTAGTGGTGTGTCATGTTTGATAAAAAAAAATTAGAGGTAAACTTAGGTGTTCATCAGTGGAGGATAGATAAATAAAATGGGCCACATAGACATTGTAAAATACTGTGCAGTATGATCGGAAAGGTGACTTAGTTTTACACATAGCTAGCTAAAGTTTATTTATTTTACTATTTTTTAACTTTTTGAGACAGAGTTTCACTCCGTCACCCAAGCTGGAGCGCAGTGGCATGATCTCAGCTCACTGCAACCTCTTTCTCCTGGGTTCAAGTGATTCTCTGGCTTCAGCTCCAAAGTAGCTGAGATTACAGGTGCCCACCATCACGCTGGGCTAATTTTTGTATTTTAGTAGAGACAGGGTTTCACCATGTTGACCAGGCAGGTCTCAAACTCCAGATCTCAAGTAATCCACCCACCTTGACTTCCCAAAGTGCTAGGATGACAAGCAAGAGTCACTGTACCCAGCCACACACAGCTAAATGTATGGATGTGAAAGAATAATGAATGATTAAACAGACATTGTATAAGATTTCCAGCTACATTTCATTTGTGTCAATCTTTCAAACCATATAAAATGGTACAATATATTTATCAGAAATACATGAGTATGTAAATAAACTATGAATTGTGGAAAGAAAAAACATACATCAAAACATAGGTTTGGATAACTATTGGAGGATGAGCTTGAGGATGATAAATAAAAGTACAGTATAGTAAAATTTAAAAGAGGGGATGTTTATAGACTGCTGCTGACTGTGTGCCATGAAGTTTGGAATGTCATCACTTCAGTTCTGTTTATACAAGCTCTTCCTCAAATCAAAATAGCCCAAAGCCAAGCAATCTGACCCACAAACAACTATACACAGGAAGCATAATAAAAAAACTAATTGCCTGTTTGGGGATTGAGTGCTAAAGGACTTCTGGGTCATTGCAAGTTCAGCAGCTAACATTCAAGAAAATATTCATTGAGTTACTACCCTGCGTATGACATTTCATGACCCTCATGGAATTTTATATGTTAAGGGGTAAAGTGGAGGGGAAGACATTAAACAAAGATGCACATTTTGGTAAGAACTTTAAGGAAGGGAAATATTATAAAAGACAAAGTCATTATAACAAATTTCCCCCTGATTAATTGGGGGACATAAAGTCATTGGAATACATCTCACGTTTCCAAGGATTGAGCATGTAAATGAAACTTGATGGTAAAATCAGAGTTACCAGAAAAAAGTTGGAAAAGAGCATTCCAGGGGATGAGCATGACATAGATAAAACAATGTGGAATATTGGAAGAATTAAATGTGGATGAAGCAGAATGAGGCAGAGGAAGGTTGTCTCATGATCAGAAGTGAGGCAGGCACTAGAAGGTTGGACTTTGTTATACCTGTGAAGTACCTTGGATTTTATTCTCAAATGCAATAGCCTTTTTGTGTGATGATACAATTTTTTATGTTTATTCTAAATTTAAAATAATAAATAATGCTTACCCTTATTCCCAGAGATCTATGTGAAAATATGATCATGGCAGTGCTTGTGAAAGAGTGAAAAATAGAAAATAAAATCTAAACATGTATCAGTAGAGTCAAATAAAGAAGGGTACATCTGTATTATAGAACACTATGTTAAATTTTAAAAAGACTAAGTAGATAAAACCAGATTAAAACAATGGATTTATTAGCATACAAGTGTTAAAGAAGATGTAAGCCCCCATATGTGTGTGTATACACACGTGTATACACATATACACGCATATATACACACATACACACATAAACATATATTTTCATATGAAAATGAATGCAAAAGAAATATACTATATTTTTATCAGAAGTATCCTTCAGGCCAGGCATGGTGGCTTACATCTGTAATCCCAACACTTTAGAAGGCCAAGGTGGGTGGACTGCTTTCAGCTCAGGAGTTCAAGACTAGCCTGGGCAACATGGCGAGACCCTGTCTCTACAAAAAAATTAGCCAGGTATTGGTGACTTGTCCCTGTAGTCCCAGCTACAGTGAGTCTCCAGCTTCTCTGAGCCTGGAGAATCACTTGAGCTCGGGAATTGGAGGCTGCAGTGAGCCAAGATCTTGCCACTGCACTCCAGCCTGGTGACACAGTGAGACCCTCTCTCAAAAAAAAAAAAAAAAAAGTCTCCCTGGGGGGAAAGGGACAATAAGTAGTGGGGAGTAAGGTAAGAACTTCCATTTTTCGTAACATATACTTGCTTAAAACGTTTATGATAAAAAGTATACTCTACGTTATCAGGTTAATAACAAAAAGCAGAACAGAAAAATTTTAAAAGAAATGGTTTATGTAGTAATCATGGAGAAAGATGTTTGTTGTTCAGCATAGATGCTGGAGGAGACAAAGAGAAATGAATGAATTTTTAAATATACTTTATACATAAAATCAACCGGTAGAACTTGGTAATGGATTAGTTGCACCAGACAGAAGAATGACATCTATTATCCAGAAATGAAAACAAGGAGGTTAGAGATACCATGAAATAAGATGATGGGGACATAAGCAGGACAAATTTGAAATGAAAAGATCAGGTATTCTCTCGTGTATCAGTTAAGTTCCAGATGTCTGCTTACCCCAGTGGAGACGTCAAGTAGGCAGCCACAATGGTCAGCAGGGAGGTCTGTTCAGGTATTAAGAATAGAAGAAAGAATAAATTTTGAAAGCCACTGAGAGTATACCAAGCATGGCATTTTGCTGTAGTTGTTCCTATGTGATCCAGGAATGTTATCAATACCATTATTTCATCATTTATATCACTGGTACCAATGCAAATAGCATTTCCTCTCCCATACTGACATGTATGTGTTTGTGCTTGTGTGTGTGGATGTGTTTGTTTAATCATCTAGAAATTCTCTTAGCTTAATGTTAGAAAACATGGCGATCAAGAAATGTAGTAATGTTTATACAAAGAATGTTAACAAGAACAGCCAAACACTTTAGGAAGAAAAATTAATATAAAAGTAAAAGCTCACAATTGTCTACATGCCTATTATTTACATATGGAAAGCACAGCCCCAAGACATTTGTTTTTTTCTTTGTGTGTGATTATCTGGAGTAGTGGTTCCCAAAGTATGGTCCCCAGACCAGTGTCATTAGCACCACATGGGAATTTATTTGAAATTCAAATTCTTGAGCCTTATCCCAGACCCACTGAATCATAAATCTAGGGTGGAGTCTAGTAATCTGTGTTCAATGAGCCCTCCACCCCAATCTGATGTACCTTCAAGTTTGAGAATCACCGATTTAGAAAAACTGTCACTATTTCTACAACCTTGTTTGCATAGAGCACCCAAGACTAATTAGGAGGAGTTTGATGATAAAGTTACAGAGGACTCGGTTATTCAGTGAGGAAATAAAAAGAAGCTATTTCATTTAAGTTTAGGCAGAAGTTAACTTCCATTCTGTACATGAATTTTGACTGGCACTGATGCTGACCTTTTGGAAGTCTGAGGCTCCTGGCACAAATGCTTTTAATCTAGTACAGATTTTTGACCTCATCATTGACAGAACGTTGGCATTTCTCATACACAAAGACAAGACTATCTGACCTTTTTGCATTGCAACGATTGCCATGATTGGCAGGCCTTGGCCTCTCTTTTGAAGGGATGTGGCACTTGGCACTCTCAAATCATATAAAGAAACTTCATCCTGTCCTCTACAGCTTGAGCATGACAGATTGCCCCATCTGGTGATATTCTGAGATCCTGTTGTTTCAATGAGTCTGTGGATGACTATCAGCTTCCTGATGACAGACAGTGTGTAGGCTGGCAGCTGCCATTCTGATGTCTTTAGCTAGCAGTGATACTGTTTGACAGCCAAGACCTTTACTTGAGCATAGTGAGAGTTGATATCAACTCAGCAAGGAGGTAACACTGAAATCTAGCCCACAGATCACATTACCTATGGCATTCTGCTAAGCAAATAAGAATAAGAAATGTAGGAGGCAAAGCAGGATTACTTACTACTTTTATCACTTGTGAAATCAATATAGACTGAAATATATGCTTTTGTTTAACTCGTGCCTCCTTGCTATATCTAAAAAAAAATCATCATTCTCATCATCATCATCATCATCATCATCATCATCATCATCCTTAGCCAAGAAAGATGCAAGAAGAAATAAAACAAGTAAGCTTTTCCCTTAGGGTGCTTATGATCAATTTGGCAAAAAGATGGACATGCGTTCATACCTAAAGAGGCAGCTATTCAGCTCTGGCTTATTGGAATCTTATGTGCATGAACAAACTCTTCCATTTTACAAAAATTTGGAGATGAGTATTTCATGTAAAGCAGCATTCCACTCCAACTTGTAATGTTTTAACTAATTCAAATCTAAAACGATGTGCAGACCTATGTTATGTGGGGAAAACAGAACATGTTTGTGTGTTGGAGGCAGCCCTTTGGTTCCGTTTTTGACCTCTGAAATGGGTTTTGGTCTTCATGTTTCACCATCTCATGGTGTCCTCTTATAAAACTCCTCCTCCTACAACCAAAATAATCCTAACATTTTTTTTTTATAAAGTAGACAATTATCAAGAAAGAGAGAAAAATAAGATTCAATTTTAACTCCAATTACAGAAGTATTTGTGTTTCAGAATCTCTTCTAATAAAGTCCTGGGTCCCTAAAGCCCACTAAACCACCACCAGTTGAAAACATCTCAGATGGGTCTATATATCCATACAGTTATCATATAGTTTAACTTAAGTGCATTGTCTCCCAAATTCAGATTGCATACATCCTTATTAAGGGAAACTCCAAAACTGCATAAACCTTTCACAACAAATAAGGGAAAAATGAAAGATCACTAATCTTGGCATTTAACTCTCCTGATTGCTCAGAGGAAATTTGAAGAATAGGAGAAAGGGGGGGATTCAGGATGCCACCCCATTTGACACCCCACAGAAACACAAATATAGAATGTTAGGGAGTTGTATACATGTGATAGGGGAAAGCAAATAAAGAAGAATGCAAAGAAAGTTACTTCATTATTGATGGTTCTTACATTTGCTACATGTGAGAATCACCTGGGAAGCTTTTAAAGCTCTGCTGCCCAGGCCATACCCACATCTATAAAATCATTGTCTCTAGTGTCAAAACACAGGCATCCATGACTCCATATATGGCCAACTTTAAGAATACTACACATCATTAAGTGTGCTGAAATGCAGGATACAGTTGAGCTATAAACCCATTATTTAAAGCAGAAAAGTGAGAGGAGAGGGAAGGAAGGGAGATGTAATTTTCTAATGACTACAAATCTCACTTCTTACGTGGGCTGACCCCTCCGCCCATTTTATTCAGACATTCTCCTTTTTAAATTTTCAGCAAAATTGTGATTCCCATTTCAACCATAAACTCAAAACATTTTACTACTTGACCATTAAAGGTTTTCATCAACTAACCTCTCTGTCCGCCATTTTTCTTTTCATGAATCCTTTCTATATAGATGTTGCTGCCAAGTTAATCTTGCCATGACCCCATTATAATCTTTCATCACTGCTCAAAATTTTAAATGACTTGTTTATCTCCTGGGCTACCTGAGTTCTCCACAATTACCTTATTCTTTTTAATAAATGTAAATATAATACTATGTGGTAGGTATTATTCTTAGAACTTTATAACATTAATTTATTGAATCATGCTGGAATTTCTATGAGGGAGGTATTTTTATTATCTTTATTTTTAAAATGAGTATACAGAGGCAGAGTGAGCTCAAGTACTTTGCCCAGAGTAACAAATATGGTCGGCGGTAGTGACTGACATTCAGCAAATGAAGTTTGACTCCAAAGACTACATTCCCATTCTCTTAGCCTTCCCTCCGTATCTTTTCTGTTGCAGCCAAATTCTTCAATCACATTCACCTCAATCTATAATCACAGTATAAGTCCTGATTTGGGCACTGTAACTTGTTCTCCCTTCTCTGTTTCCCCTCTTTTCTTTTTTTCATATTCTCTTCCATGGCTATGTCTGAACACTTACATCTTGTGTCAAACACTAGAAAGAGTTTCCGCCACCAAGGGGACATGGACAATAAAGAACTGTCATGCAACAATTTATTTTCCAAGGACCAACTGAAATCCCACTCTCTGAAATAACTTGCTTGGTAACTCAGGTCTAAAGAGATGGCTTGGTTCCCTCAAATTTATACCTCACATAGTTGATATGATTTATTTTTTGGCAACTAATCATCCTACAACTTATGTTTTTAGGTAATAATCCATCTCTCCAATAGATAAACTACTTTGGGGCACGATCACTCTTTTTATTGTTTTAATATTTTAGCAAATATTAACATAATAATTAACAATATAAAATAAAACATTAAATTTAAAAAGAGATAAAAATAAAAAAATAAAATAAAAATAAAAAAATAAAAAGTATTTTAAATATTTTAGTAAATATTTTTGAGTCACGTCTCTATATCAGGCCCTTTTGTATTTGCCGAAAAAACAATGTTGAATAAAACAGAATACCTGTTCTCATCCACATGGAGCCTACATGACCAGCAGCTTGTCTCTCTCTAGTAGCTTATCTTTCTCCTTACAGATTCGAAAATAATAACAGTGAAGCTGAGGAAAGATTAAGCAAAATAATGAGAGGGATAAAAACAGAGGAGACCAGTAACATCTGTCATCTACATTAATATTGAGGGATGATTACTTGTGCCAAAAGAAAGCATTTATCGGAAATAATATTTTTTAATTGTCTACCATCTTTTGTAACCAGAGGCATTAGGCCATTCTTACATTGTTATGAAGAAATACCTGAACCTGGGTAATTTATGAAGAAGAGAAGTTTAATTGGCTCACAGTCCTGCAGGCTATACGGGAAGCATGATGCCAGCATCTGCTAGTTTCTGCGGAGGTCTCAGGAATCTTCTGCTCATAGTGGAAAGTGAAGCTGGAGCAAGCACATCACATGGGGAAAGCAGGAGCAAGAGAAGGGAGGGAGGTACAACACGATTTTAAACTACCAAACCTCATGAGAACTTACCCGCTATCACAAAGACAGCACTAAGCCAGTCATGAGGGATCCACACCCATGGCCCAATAACCTCCCACCAGGCCCCACTTCCCACATGGGGATTACAATTTAACAGCAGATTTGGGCAGAGACATATATTCAAACTGTGTCACCAGACCATCAGGATCAGATAAATTGCATATAAAAAATGTGAATAATATTCACTATTTGGAGGCTTTTAGAAAATAAATAATTATGTTCTATATCTAGGGATGCAGTCCCCAATTATATCACAATTTAGAAAAAAATTAATATTTTAAAATTCTGAATGTTTTGTTCAAGATGGAACCTGCTTAATTACAAGGTAAAAAGAATGTGTGACTTTTGCTTGGAATTAAGCTCCTGATCTAAACACTGGAGCACTTTTTGATTATAAAAGTAAGTTATAGTCATTTCTAATCCTAAATAATTTGGGCCAAATAGATTTTGCATGTGATATTTATGACTCATATACTGTGTTCTGTAAAACTTCCCCCAAAGACTCATTAAATCTGTTTTATGAGTATTTTTCCCAGCCTTGAACTTTCATTAACTGGAAGGAAGAGAATAAAGCCCATTTACAATGCCACCAGATCCACGCCAAGGCCCTTGCTTGACGGATGTCTTCCTAATGAATTATATGTATTGTAAACAGTAGTACGTGCCAGCCCAAAGTTTTCATTAATTTTTCATTAATGAAATGCACCACTTAGCTTGCTTGACATTTAACCAAGCTACATAAATTTAAGCTAGATAGAGGTCACCATAGAAAAGCATTTGCAAGTGTCACTGAAGAAACAAGCAAGCAGCTGCTCCACCTCTTAACACAAATCCTGCCCCAAACCATGTTCCAGTTTACCACCAACAGATTAATAAAACATGGAACAAATCAATGATACTGTAATTAGCTGCTAGTGGCTGATTTTAAATTTAGTTCTCTATGCTACTACTTAAGAACATTGTATATTTTTAATAGTTTCTCTTTCATTTTTGGTTCCCAAATGGACAGGGTAGCCATCAGTTACCTGGGGGCATTTTGGTTCTAAATGCTGCAAGTGCTGTGTATTTCAGACCCTCCCTGCTTTCTAATGTATAGTTTCCACCATATGTTTCAGGTTTCAAAAACACAACCCGTGTGAATAAGGTAATACAGGAGAAAAATACTCTTAAACTGTGGTTAAATATGCTGCAACAACAGGAAATCCACACACCTATATAATCTGAAAACCCCAAAGCTTTCATGCCAAAGAATTCCCAGAAAAGTGAAAAATAACTCATCTTTAAAATGTAAGGTTTTGGAAAAGAATTTCCTTTCCCTTCGTTCTTGATACTCTGAGGAGTTCAGCTGACTTAAAGCATAACAATTCTAGAGCAACTCGGGTAACTCTAAGTTCTTCTAATTGATACAGATGTAATTGCTAATATCTACCTGATAGAGATGGGCTTAGGATCCAGGTAGAGCTGAGCTTACAGGGGACATTATCTCTTGAGTTCTTTCAACCTGAAGAAAGCAAAAGCCAATGGAAAATGATATTTTTGTTCGCCACAGGTTATATACAGTCCATGTTCAATAGAAGCAAAAAATTATGCTTTTGCTCCTATTGAACATGGACTGTATATATCCTGTGGCGAACAAAAATATCAACAGCATCACAATGATATCACAATATCATCACAAATGATACGGTTGTGCTCCCTCTCTATGTTGGTCAGGAGGGCAGGTACATTTTCAATTTCACAAAGGTTTATTATGCGCAGATTCTGTGCATAATACTATGCTAGGCAGAGAGTATTCAAAGAAGCATTCTCTTTGTTCCTTCCCTCAAAGAGCTTATTTCAGTAGTGGAAACAGACATAATCAGACCATATTAGTATCATCAGGTAGTGCGGTAATTATCCTTAGCAAAGTAATAAAGGAACAGAAAGCCAAATACCACATATTCTTTCTTATAAGTGTGAGCTAAATGATGAGAACACATGGAAACATAGAGAAGAACAAGACAAAATGGGGCCTATTGGAGGGCGGGTGGTAGGAGGAGGGAGAGGATCAGGAAAATTACCTAATGGGTACCAGGCTTAATAGGTTGTGATGAAATAATCTGTATAACAAACCTTCACGACACAAGTGTACCTATGTAGCAAATGTGCACAGGTACATCTGACTTAAAATAAAAGCTAAAAAAAATAAGAATATAACATTCTTACACCGTTTTCTCAAACCATAAGATTCAACTAAATCCATCCCTTGTTACAAAGTTGATTCTACTTGTTACGCTCTTCTTTGAGAGATTCTCAGCTTCATTTCATTTTATCAAACACAAAACATTCCAAAAGTTCCTTCCAGATATACTAGCACATTTCTGCATAAAAATATTTTATATAATAAATGAATAAAGGAAATAAGAATATATAATATTTCTCTAATAACAGCAATGCCTTTCTTGAAATTCTGTTGCTGAGAACCACAGTTGAACCATAGAGTTTTTCTTTTAGTTATACTTTGGCCATCAATCTTACATCCCCAAGCATGTTTCTTCTGGAGATTCTCCCGGGATTCCTTTTATTTCTTTCCTTCTTTCTATCTATCATCATTCACTTTTTTACCTAGAGTTTATTACCCCACTTTAGCCCACTCCCCAGCAATACTGCTTCAGAGAGATCAGCATTTCTCCAGCCTCTAATTTTCTTGCTATTCCTCAAAAGAACACAGAAGATTTCTGTTTTTAGAGTACCTCTGCCAAGCGTTTAGTAAGGCAGCCTCAATTTCATTAACAATAAACTTTCCTTAGAGCAATGTCAAGGAGAGAAGAAAACCGTACAAACTAAATCTGTACTGGTGATTCTTATGAAAAAAGGGAATGGAGAGCAGGGGTGATTTAAATACAGAGTTAAGAGCAACACTTACCAAACCCTTCACATATTCCTGAAACATCTTTGCATCACCCACTATTTTTCTCACTCCATGCAGTTATTCTTGTGCCTCTCAAGTGAGAGGAAAGAACAACTCAAGTACTAGGCTATCAGGTTTTTCTTTTGAATCACCTCACCACCTAAGTAATTTATTTACAGCTATATATTATCTTTAATGAAGTCATATCCTTTGATCTTGCTCAAGTCTTTATTATAGGTCTATTTTAATATTATTCGAGTACCAAAGATGTATCCTGCTTTCTCTTCCTTCTTCCTGTCATAAAGTTACCTTTCTCTTAGAAAGCCCATACTACCTCACCTTAAAAAAGACATGTAAGCCAAGAGGGCATGGGAAAGAAGTAGAAAGTAGAAGTAATTTAAATCTATTCTATTCCTTTATTATCATATCTATCTGGAGAACTGCAGGACAAATGCCATTCATCTCTATTTCTTCATGACTCTTGTTGCTCTCTGATTGTAGAACTATTCATATAATTATTAAATGATAAGTATAACAAAACTGCTATTTTATGTATTTAAATTACCAGCTTTTGTTAACAGAAGCCTGAGAATTTTTTTTTGCAATCCAATTAAATTTAGAAATCAGATTTTTCAACACGCACACACACACACACACACACACTTACAAAAAGTAACCTTCTGTTTTTCTCTCTTCTCCCATATATCCATCTGGTTCCTCATCTTGGATGGCTCACTGAGACTTGTGTCCTCATTCCCAGTGAAAGATGACATCTCTATCTAGTTCCTCATCAAATAAAATGGGGAGTGGTGATTTTTCTATCCCCCCCTTCCTATTACCCTAATAATAAAAATATTTTAATTACTTCCTAAAGATACATTGAATCCGTTCTCCCTATCCTTGCCATTATTGTCCTCCTGTAGGCCCTCATTATCTTTTCACTGCTTTGTCTAATTGCCTTCTCAAAATTTTGGTTCTCAAAATACTCATGGTAATCCTCCTGGCTACCAGTATAGGATTTTCTGTTTTTTGTTTTTTTGTTTTGAGACAGTCTCGCTCTGTCATTCAGGCTGGAGGGCAGTGGCGCGATCTCGGATCACTGCAAGTTCTCGGGTTCACGCCATTCTCCTGCCTCAGCCTCCCGAGTAGCTGGGACTACAGGCACCCACCACCACACCTGGCTAATGTTTGTATTTTTAGTAGAGACGGGGTTTCACCGTGTTAGCCAGGATGGTCTCAATCTCCTGACCTCGTGATCCACCCGCCTCGGCCTTTCAAAGTGCTGGGATTACAGGTGTGAGTCACCGCGCCTAGCGAAGAGTCTCTTAAAATACAAATAGGACCATCTCATTCCCCTGCTCAAAGTGTTCAATGACTCCCAGATAAATATAAGATAAATACAAAGCTACTTAGCATTATCTTTCACGATTTTGCTTCCTATCCATAATAGCCGGGTTTTTTTTAATCTTTCCACTAGTTACAGCATGCACTTGTACTTAGTGTTCCAGATACGCTAAACAGCTTGGAATTGTCCTAAGTTCCATACTATCTATACCCCAGATACAATACCAGTTCCCCACCTGTTCTCCATTCTTATTTATCTTGCAAACTTATCTCCCCCAAAAACTGTGCAGATAGTTTCTCCTATAAAACTTGCACTAACACTCCAAGAAAGCTTCAATCACTTCTTCTACTGTACTATTTCTATATCCTATATAAACATATACCACTGTTGATTCCAAATGCATTATACAAATTTATATATCTCTTTGTTTTGCTGGCCAGTATTTTTGAAACTATGGTTGTAACATATTGGTGAATCATGAATTAGAAGAAGAATGCAAAGGACAGAATAGGGTTGGATAGAATGTGGTATATTACATACAGCAAGGATATAATTGCTTCATTAAATTCTTATTTCAATATGAAGAGAAGGTGAAGAGTAGAGAGGAGAGAGAGACAGAGAGAGAGGTGTCATATACTGGCAAGTGATATATAAAGAATTTCTGTGGGTCATGGTGAAAAAAATGAATGTGACTATACTTGAGTGTAAGTATATTGGCTATAGGATTAATTTTGTAATAATTTAAATTATAACAATGTCATTCGTGTAGGAGTACCTACTTAAAACCAGGTGCTGGCCTTTGTGCTAAATAAATAATATTTTATATTGTAACCATCATCCTGCAAAATAGAGACCATTATTCCCATTTTACAAATGAAGACATGTTTTGGATCTGTTAATTTTATTTGTCAAATTCAATTCCACTGATTTGGGTACATATCATTTCTCTCTCTCTTTCTTTTTTTTTGTTTTTATTTTGAGACATGGTCTCACTGTCATCCAGGTTCACTGCAGCCTTCAACTGCCAGGCTCAGGCAATCTTCCCACCTTAGCCTCTTGAGTAGCTGGGACCACAAGCATGTGCCATCATACCTGGTTAATTTATTTTTATTTTTATTTTTTGTAGAGAGAGGGTCTCCCTCTGTTGCCCAGACTGGTCTCAAACTACTGGGCTCAATTGATCCTCCCACCTTGGTTCCCAAACTGTTGGGATTACAGGCATGACTCACCATGCCTGGTCCATGTCTAGTTCTAACCCACTTCTTTGATAAGTGCATTTTCCCCAGTCATATACGAACAACTTGATGTATTAAAGATTAGAGAACCACCCATGAAAGATAAGTACATTTTCCTTAGGCAAACAGCAATGTTGAAATTTACACATCTATATGGTCCCCAAATCTATACCCTTTACACCACTTCATACTGCCTTAATTTTCTAATCCTATTAGATTCTAACCCTATTAGATTCCTATTAGACATCTGCCATGCAAGAGCTTATAAAACTTTCATGATATTCATGGAGTTTTAATATAATTTGATTGAGTTCTATTTGAATGTGTAGAAGTTATTAAAACACCTTCTTTGCTCTCTAAAGGCAAGGAATAAAAATGACATCAATAAAAAGGACAAAACGTTAATAATACAAGTACATGTGCAAAAATGTACTTTATGACCCAAATATAGGAATTGGCCTATTTGTAGACAGGCACAAAGAGAAACATATATGGGCATTCAAAACTGTGAATAATGCTGGCTTTGGCTACTAATAAGCCTTATAAACAAATTCCTGTCAAACTAGAAATCAACCCAGGGTGTCTATTGTTTAAACTTTTTTTAGAAGTATCATTGAGGTTATTTTTTGAAAAGTAACTTTTGGATAGTTAAAAATTTATTTAAAATTTTTTGTATAGATTTATGTGGCACAAGTGCAAATTAGCTACATGCATATATTGTATAGTGTTTCAGTGGTGAAGTCTGGGCTTTGAGTGCAACCATCACTCAAACAGTGTACATTGTATCCATTAGGTAATTTCTCATTCCTCATCCCCTCTCACTCTCTCACCTTCCCAAGTCTCCAATGTCTATTCCATTCTCTATGCCATGTGTACACATTACTTAAATTCCACCTATAAGTTAGAACATTCAGTATTTGACTTTCTGTGTCTGAGTCATTTCATTTGAGATAATGGCCTCCAGTTCTAACATGTTGCTACAAAAGTCATAATTTTATTCCTCTATAGTCTTGATTTTTTTTTTAAGAAAAATAAAACCTTTGAACTTATTAATACCAAGTGCAAGGAGGTTTCCAAATACATCTCCTTGCTTAACATTCTTATCTCAAGTATAGAAAATTTCAATATTGTGTTGGCTATTCTGAGTCATTGGCCTATCCATACAAATTATACATTCAACTTGTCAATATTCATAAAATAACTTCTTAGGATTTTTATTTAGAGTGCATTGAATCTATAAATCAAATCAAGAAAAACTATCATTTTTACAATATTCAGTCTTTCTATCCATGAAGATGGAGTATCTCTCCACTTACATAGTTGTCCTTGTATGTCTTTCATCAGAGTTCTATAGTTTTTCTTGTACAGATCTTGTAACTATTTTGTTAGACTTATTGATATGGTTTGGCTCTGTGTCCCCACCCAAATCTTATCTCAAATTGTAATGCCCATACCACTTGGTTTTGAGGGAAGGACCGTGTGGGAGGTGACTGGATCATGGGGGCAGTTTCTGCATGCTGTTCTCATGATAGTGAGTGAGTTCTCATGAAATCTAACAGTTTTATAAGGAGTTTTCCTGCTCTTGCCCACTCTCTCTCGGCTGCTGCCATGTAAGATGTACCTGCTTCCCCTTCCGCCATGTTTGTAAGTTTCCTGAGGCCCACCCCCAACCAGGTGGAACTGTGAATCAATTAAACCTCTTTTCTTTATAAATTACCCAGTCTCGGGTAGTTCTTTATAGCAGTGTGAGGACAGACTAATATGCTTATACCTTAGCATTTTATTTTTGTGATGTGCTACTGTAAATAATATTGTGTTCTGAATTTCAATTTCCATTTGTCCATTTTACATACATTGCATATGTAAAAAAGCAATAGATTTTTGTATATTTACCTTGTATTCTGCAACCTTGCTATAATTGATTATTAGTTCCAGGAGGTTTTGTGGTTTTTTGTTTGTTTGTTTGTTTGTTTTGTCTATCCTTCTGGATTTTCTAGATAGGTAATCATGTAATCCGTGAATGAAGATAGCTTTATTTCTTCTTTCTGATTCGTATACATTTTCTGTCCTTAACTTATTGCATTACGTAGGACTTCCAGTACAATCCTGAAAATTCATGGTGAGAGGTAGTCTTACCTTGTTTCTGATGTAGATTCTCACCATTATTTAGAATGTTAGCTGTAAAATGTTTGTAGATACTATTTATTAAGTCAAGGTAGTGTCCATCTATTCCTAGATAGCTAAGAGTTTTTGTCATGAGTGAATGTTGGATTTTATCAAGTGCTTTCTATACCTATTGATATGATTATGTGATTTTACTTTTTCAGTCTGTTCATGTGATGGATGAATTAATTGATTTTCAAACTGAACCAGCCTTACATCCTCAGGATAATTGCAACTGGTCATGGTATATAATTCTTTTATACATTATTGGATTTGATTTGCTCATTTTTTATTGTGAAAGGAAACTATAAATTTTACTTAAATATTTCAAATGGGCAAAAAATCTGATTAGATATTTTATAACAGAAGATGAACAGATGGCAAATAAGCACATAAAATATGCTCACCATTATTTTTTGCTAAAAAAATTATAAGTTAACTCCACAATGAGATACCATGAAATACCAATTAGAATGATCAAAAATTAAAGCTAAAATCCAACCACAACAGAAACTAATCAAGTGCTGGCAAAGATGCAAAGCAACAAGAACCATTTTACTTCGTATTGGAAGGTAAAATATAATATAATCCAAGTGATTATAGTTTGACTGTTTTTTATCATGTCAAATACCATACAGCCCAGCAATCCTCTTGTGGGCATTTACCTAGAACAGCTATAATTAATGGTCACACAAAGTGTTTAAAAAAGCTTTAAACATAACCACTCAAAACTTGAAGCTCTTAATATCTTTAAACTGGTAAACAGATAAACTACTAGATATTTATACTACAGAATGCTATTAAGGGAAGAAACAAACAAACAAAAAAAACCCCAAATTATTAGTTAACAGTAAAACTGTGGGTGAATGTCAAATGCTTTCTGCTAATTGAAAAACCACATATTATATGATTTCACTTATATGACATTCCAGAAAAGGCAAAATTATAGGGACAGAGAACAGATCAGTGAATTCCAGGAGCCAGGCATGTGGAGTACGGGTGATTACAATGAGGCAGCAGGGGAATTTTTTAGAAGCCAGAAGTGTTCTCTATCTTGACCATGGCAGTGGATACACAATTGTATGAAGTTCTCAAAACTCACAGAGTTGTACATCACAAAAAGTCGATTTTGTAAATGTTAATTTCTAAAAATTGAGTAAACCTATGACTGGGAAGGCCTTGAACTCTTTCACTTCTCTTAGAAACAACTGTAAAACACAATCTTTTTACTAAATAACCTATTTAAAGCAAACCATGAATTATCATTTGACTATAGCATCCAATTATATATGATAAAGAACAAGAATGCTTAGAATAAAGAATTCATTTCAGATAAGAAAAAAACATGGTGTCAATATCCCTGTTAGACTTATACCTTAGCTTAAGCAAAAACTCAAAATAAGCTTATATCTTTGGGTCTGCAATCAATTCCTTTTCAGTGAATGGTTCTGACTTTACACTCTCATCATAAACAAGTTTTGTGTTAGTGTATCAGAGCTACAAACAATGAGTAAATTCACAGAAAAAATATGACTTCATTTTCTTATAGTGCCATACACTATACCTCTTTAAATGCCAATTATTTTACACAAATCAGAGTAAAGTATATGTGAGTTGATTATATATGGAAAAACATTGCTATCTTAAAAACAGCACAAGTGCTATTCCTATTTCTCATGGACTTCTAGTAAATAATTTGTAACAATGAACATGACAATAAAATTAGGAAAAAATTAATTTACCGCATATAATTTTAAAGCAATATAATCAAACTATCTATAAAACATAGCTAAAATCTAAAAGTGTTTATTAGTGGTGAAGGGGGATATTCATAGAAATGGATATTTTGTTAAAGCCAATGAGAGTTTTTCTAGGAATTATTATTACCATTATGGCAATATACTAGTCTTTCATTCTCTGTATCCATATAAACCAAACACAAGACAGGCTTACAGTTTGCTAAGACTTTAACTAGACTCCTTTATGAACTATGTACCATTCAGAATAATACAAATATTAAAATAAAAAAATGAAGAAGTCTCTTTTTGAGAACAATAAGCCCTAGGAATTTAAAAATAAGATTATAAGTATTACAAATACTGATAGACCTTAAAATTTCAAATCTAAATGTATCAGAGTGGGGTTCTGGTGAATGGGAATGTTCTAGAATGTTTTAGTTCTAGAATGAAAAGTATAAATGAAATCAAAATAATAACTGTTTGAACTTCTATACTATAAATTTAGTCACACTGATACAAACCTGACCACTCTATAATGGATCACTCATCTAAACATTTAGTAATATATGTGGAAGCCTGGAATGGTAGTTTAGGTGAAATACTATTACATATTATGGTAAGACATGCTGCTGAGTAGCAAGGGAAAAATGTGTACACACGGAGTTGAAAATAGTCAAAATATTGGAGTCAAAATGCTCAATACATCAATTTCAGCCACCTAAAAGTACTTTATTAGAATGAGACTCTGGAACATAGATTTTAATAAAATTCAATTCACTTCTTAATTAGGTCACATCAGTAAAGTGTATGCAAATTTATGGGCTTTCAATGAGTTTGGCAGTAAAAGTCTAATACATCATTTGTAGAAGCAGCACAATTGTTCACAAGTAAAAAACTGCATATGTCTGTGTATTTCCATCTCAGTTCCATCATTATACAATATTTGTAGTGCCACAGGAAAGCTTTGTCTTTAGAAGATAATGATAATATTGTCCCTTTAAGGTAACTTAAATGAAGGTGGGAAAGGAGGGTGGGAATGTAAAGGGAACGTGATTCACAGAACAGCACCACCTTAAGCACTACTAAGAGTCAAACAGACTAACTTTGAGGGGCTCCTTGTTCAATTAGAATTTTTTTCTAAAAGTAAAAAATGTATATTGTATAAATTAAAATGACATTTTTATTCTCTATGTGTAAAACAGAAACTACTGTAACATGAATCAAATCTTCACCTTATACTTGACGTTTTTTGACATATGCATTTTGGTCTGTACATTTATGACATATATAAAGCCATAAATGTGATTGAATATGCCCCTTTAGTTACTTCAAAATCTACTTTCAACCCCTTTCTTCCTCTACCGTCCCTAGGCAAAGCATACAATGCATACAAACACGTTTAGGCTGATGGAGAAACAGACAGCAGGCTTATGCAGCTGGAGCACAGTGAACCCAGACAAAGGTTGGTAGGGATAAGTTCTGAGAAGTCATCAGAAACCAGATTGTATAAAGCCTTATGGACTATGGAAGGATTTTGGATTTCCTGTATAGTAGAAGTCATTGGGGGATTTTATGAAGGAGCGAAATATGACATTGTTCATATTTTGAATGGTAGTCATGGCTGCTGAGTATTTTATGCACTGTAGGTGGGCACAAGAAGTAGGAACCCATTAGAAAATTACTGCATTAATCCACACAGGGCTCGAGTTAGCATAAAAGCAAGAAATGTAGTGAGTTATTGCATTTGAAGGGAGAGTTTATAAAGATTTGCTAAATAGTTGAATGCCCCCTCATTTGCCTTTGGTCACACAGTTTATCTGATGCTACTTCTAAAATCTCTGCCACTATAAACCCAATATGCCCAATAGCATCCAGCTCACATTCTCTCTCAATGTTTCCTCATCATACTACTTTATTCCTCCATAATCTTATCTTATTCTGAAATTGTACTTTTTTTTCTTTACCAGCATTTCCCAAACTGTTAATAAAGTCCAACAGGCAAAGACAACAAGACCAACCTAGGGTCCAAACAAGTTAGGATTATTAACCTACCAGGATAAAGGGGAATACTTGAGGGGAAAAAAAGTACCTCACCTAACAAAGGAAGACATAAGGGTTATTACAGAATTTTGACCAACAGCTAGGTTTAGGTAAAATTTAAATGAAGCAGTGTTTTGTTTTGCATAAAGCAAAGTAGCCCTGTTTGTAAAGGGTAAATATCGGGCTCAGGTTGAGAAATAAGACTGAGGTTCCCATTTTCTTAAAAGCTACAAGTTAGAAAAACAGAATTGCGCGTGCAAAAATCCTATATCTGAGACACTGAAGCTGCTCTGAAAAATGAAAGCTGCTTCTCTGTATCAAAGTGACCCAAAATGCTCAGATATTCCAGACAAGAATGAGATGTTCCATGATTTCTGATATGATTTGAAACAGCAAAGTTTATAATAGTCTATGATTGTAGATGTTTCTCAAGACTGTATCATTTTGTTGATAAATAAATGCAGTTTTAAGAGCTTTTCACTATGTGCTATAGAACCTGTTTTAATAATAGTTTATTGACCATTTTGGGGGGTGGGGTGCTGATTATATTTTTTATGAAATTAATCATAAAAAAGAGTAAGTACATTTTAGTTGTTTTTAAATATATATATATACATGACGTTCAGAACTAAGAAATGGTGAAATGTGCCTGGAAGTTGTATGCTGAATCACTGGAGACATGAACTTGTAATGTTTACCCAGCAAGCTATTAATTACTTCATAGGTACTCACGAGAATTTCTTTGTGTTACCTATTCCAAATAGTCCCCCCAAAATGCATTAAGATTAACAGTATTCCCGTTTCTTAAAGACATTGTTGAAAATATACAGATATGAGTCCCACTATAGATTTTTTTTTTATTATACTTTAAGTTCTAGGGTACATGTGCACAATGTGCAGGTTTGTTACATATGTATACTTGTGCCATGGGGGTATGCTGCATCCATCAACTCGTCAGCACCCATCAACTCATCATTTACATCAGGTATAACTCCCAATGCAATCCCTCCCCCCTCCCCCTCCCCATAATAGGCCATGGTGTGTGATGTTCCCCTTCCTGAGTCCAAGTGATCTC
>NW_012109808.1:3317307-3328275 GCF_000951045.1 Mandrillus leucophaeus | reverse complement strand
TATGTTGAACCAGCCTTGCATCCCAGGGATGAATCCCACTTGATCATGGTGGATAAGCTTTTTGATGTGCTGCTGGATTTGGTTTGCCAGTATTTTATTGAGGATTTTTGCATCGATGTTCATCAGGGATAGACAAAAATAAAAGAGAATTTTAGCCCACTGTAGATTTATTTGAACTTGAATCTCCAGGCCTATAAATCTGAATACTTAAAAAGTCCCCAAAATTTGTGGTCTGTTTGGTTTACCATGTATATTAGTCTCACAAGGCTGTTGTAACAAATCTCCACAAACTTGGCAGCTTAAAAACAACAGAAATTTGTCGTTATACAGTTCTGGAGACTAAAACTTCAAAATCAGATTGTCAGCAGGGCCATTGTTCCTCAAGGATTTAAAGGGAGTTTTTTTGTTTGTTTGTTTTTTCGTTCCAGCTTCCAGTGGCTGTTGGCATTCCGTGGCTTGTAGCTGCATCTGTTTGTGACTCTGTTTTCACGTAATCTTCCCTTCGTGTCTATCTAAAAACTTTCTCTGCTTGTCTTACATAAGAAAATGTTGGTTGCATTTAGGGCCACCAAAGATAATCCAGGATAAGTGCTTCCTCTCAAGAACTTTAATCACATCTTTTGCTGAATAAGGTATTTACTCTTTGCCATATAAAGTAATATTCACAGGTTGCAGGGATTAGGATATAGACATAATCTTTGTAGCACCATTCAGCTAACTAAATTTTTTATCTTATAATTTAGGAATGTAACAATTGAATGATTTGAAGTTTATTGTAGTTTTTACTACTTAAATGATAGTTTGATTACATTATCCTTACCAATTTTCCAAGAATATGCTTTGTGCTCACTATTCTAATTAAGGCATATATTACATCTGATAGACAATCACTATTTTCTGCTAATACAATTGCAAATACTTACTTGGAAAATATTTATATTATATATGACCTGTAATTGTCAATTATGTGGTTATTACTTAATTAAGCATTAGTGCTTTTGTTCTGATGCGCAGCTCTGAACACTGAATGGTAACTTTATAAATGGTGAAGCACATATTATGTGATAGCTTATAACAGTAATAATTTCTTTTTTACATTCTTATCTGAGATGGGTCAGAAATGATTTCTTCTACCTCATTTATTTTGAGACAAGAGATGAAGAAATAGCC
Source organism: Mandrillus leucophaeus (assembly GCF_000951045.1). Lineage (NCBI taxonomy): Eukaryota > Metazoa > Chordata > Mammalia > Primates > Cercopithecidae > Mandrillus > Mandrillus leucophaeus. Next base: position 3,327,105 of record NW_012109808.1, on the reverse strand, counting down.
ACTATAAGGAACATATTGATCTTACAGTAGAAACGAGAGAGAGACAGAATCACAGAATGGTTCCTATTGCTACTTAAAAGGGGCACACATCACTTCTGCTGACATTCTATTAAGCAATATGGCCAGTTCAGATGTCAATAAAGGTGTGGGTGGAGGCCCTGGGGGTGTAGTATAATCCCCCTTCAGTATACACTGACCATATTTTTGAAATAATAACTCAATCACATCTAGCTCTCTGTTCTTTGTCATATTAAGGGTGCGGTGGAGATATTGATATTGCCTTAAATAACCGTGCTCAAGTGTTTTGCCCTTAAATGCATCGTCCGTGTTTATCAAAGCTTCAGCTCAACTATCTGGGTCATGGCAGACTTGCTATGCTCTATTACATTACATCTTGAAATGTGTGAATGTATGTGTGTGTACCTCAGTTATACAGAACTTTTAATAGTAAAATTTTATGTTGTCAAAATGTCACACATATGTACCCTCCTTTGTTCCCTAGATTCCTCACCCAATTTATTCACTATTCAAAAGTCCTAGGTTGGTAGGCATGTTTCTCATTGTTCAAGACATAATTCTTTAATCTTTAGCTAATATAATTTTATGTGAGGTAATAAACAAACACATGGGGAAAAAAGAAAATTATTAAAAGAATCTCATAAAAATTAGGTCATTAACTAAGGGACACCACTGTATCAGGTTACAGTTCGAATGACGGAAAATGTGATTTAAAAAAATAATTCATGCCTATAATATACTAGTAGAAATCTGTAACCAGCTTACCACAGATGAATAGATACTCACCAGACACCTGTGGATATATATTGCGGAAATACATTAAACTTCTAAACATTAGAAATATCACAGCAGGGTTGCTTAATGGAGTAACTTTCTCTAAGTCTCCACAGCATAGCACAGCAGGTGATGTTAGATCAGGTAAAAAGTTAAGTTGAATAGATTGCAAAATGCACTATTAATCTCCACTGACCATGAATTAACAAAAGAAATACAAATCAGGCTAAATGTTCTTTAACTCAAGGGTCTTAATTCTAGCTAAGTAGACCTTTTTGTTTAAGCATGATGTTAATTTTCTCTAAGGCACCATAAGTAAACAATAGATTTTTTAGGTGATAGATTTACAGGGTACATTTTGGGAGTGTTGGTAGTGGAATTAATAATATAATAATTTTATAAATGAATAATAAACATATCTATAATGTTTTAATCCATTTCAGAAGTTTTCCAAATATTACATTAGTACTACTCGCTATTGTTCTGATTACTCATGGACACAATGAGAGAGCTGGACTAAATGGAATATTGTAAGTTAAATACATATGAGAGCTCTTGGATTTAAGTTCAATATGTAGCAAAAATATGATTTGCTGGCCAAAACCTAATGAAATCTTAGGCCACAATAATAGAAGTAATGGTTCCATCACAATAAAGCAAATACTTTTGGTCTACTCTAGGAAAGTCAGAAAAAAATCTGGGGCATGATGTTTCATTCTGGGCATGATATTTTAAAAGAAACATAAAAATACAATATTGTATGGAATCCAGAAGAAAGAAAAGTAGATGATGGAGGATCTAAACCATGCCATATGTATTCACTCCAAAAACAAGCACAAGAACATGTATTAGAGAAGGAGGAATCACGTATATTTCACTAGGAAAAGAGTAGATTTGGATACAGAATCAAAAGAGTTCTTAAAGTTACTAAAAGTCTGTAAGGGAAATACAGATTTGACTTTTTCTGTGTGTCTTCATGGAAAGAATGAAGACCTAGATAGTCACTACAGAGAAAAACATTTATACTTTTACATTAAACCAGAGAAACATTTAATAATTAGAGTAATCCAAAATATGGGGGAGTGACATAGTCATAACTTCAGAATGACATCAAGATGCTTGCCTAGAGGTGCCTGGCACCGACTTCATCCCCTAAAAAGGACCTAAACAACAAATAAACAACTACATTTCTACTGGAGTTCCCTATGGAGAGTTCTGGAGTACAGCAAGGTAGTGGCAGAATTCCTATGGAACACAGAAACCCGTAATGGCAGCACAGAAAGGAGAGCAAAACACCCTGCCTCTACCACACCTCTCCTCCACTAGGATTGACTTCAAACAAGGAGGAACTTTCCTTTGCAGAAAAAAGACAAGCAGTAGACTCCCAAAAGCCCCTGTTAGCAACAGAGACACCTGCAGTTCTTGTTACAGGACAATCCCACAGCCCTCACAGGCCATGGGCCCAGATTGGGGAACATTCAGGGGTTCACATGGCTGCATTGCTCTGGAGTAGGAGCATACATTGTACATACCTCCGACCCCCAAGCTGCTAAGGCATGGTAATATCACGAAACTGGCATCACTGCTAGACTGTATCTTGCTCTGGAGGCCAATAGCCATAATGCCACTCCATTCCTGAGGCTCCACTGTCATTCCAGGATACTCACATAGGTGGCTTCAGGGCCCTCGGCTACTCAGAGCTTAGGCCCAACAGAATGACCATGATCCTGATGCCTGAGCTCACACAGCACCTGCTTCCCAAGAAAAAGGCAGTTCTGCACAACAAAGAATCCAACCCCAGTCGGGAGAACCACCATGCATGTACATTGTTGATCTGAAAACCAGTTCAGCAGCCCTGATATTGAGCCAGCAAACCTACCATGTGTGCATACCCTCAACCTGAGAACCAGCCCAGTGGCTCTACCTCTGCAAAGTCATTCCACTGCCAACACATACTCTTGCAGCCTAGGCCACTGAAGCACTCATAGACATCACTGACATTGATGACAAATGAAAAAACTGCACAAATCCTACATTACTACTTCCACCCAGAACCAGACACAAATCATCCTACCTAACCAACACCCTATAACTCTTCCACAGAAAAAATGTCTTTTGGTATGAAAGATGCTCCATAAAATTGGAAGAGGCAACTATTCCACCAGACACACAGTTATCAAGTTAGAGACATAAAAAATATAAAACAAAAACAGGAAAACATGACATCTCCAATGAGACACAATAATTCTCCAGTAATTACCACAAAGAAAATAAAATTTATGAAATGCCAAAAAAGATAAATATCATCAATAAACAAGCAGAAATCGTGGAGCTGAAAAAAAATACAATGAGAGAAATTAAGAGGACAATTGAAAGCTTCATCAACAGACTAAATCAAGCAAAAGAAGAAATTTCTGAATTTAAAGAGGTCTGTTGAAATAATCAAGTTAGAGAAAAAATAAGAAATAAAAAAGAACGAAGAAAGCCTGCATAGCTCATATGACACAATTAAACAAATATTCAGCTTATAGGAGCTCAAGAGGGAGAAAAGGTAAAGAAAGGCACAGAAACCATGTTTAATATAACAGCTGAAAACTTACCAAGTCTTTGGAGGTATCATTGAACATCCAGATTTAGTAAGCTCAAAATTTCCCTAATAAATTCTAATAATTTAAAACTAAGAAATCTCCCTCTGAGGCATATTATAATCAAATTATCAAAAGTCAAAGACTAAGGGGAAATTCTAAAAGCAACAAATATGTCAAGTAACATGTAAGTAAATCCCCATTGTACGATCAGCAAATTTTTCACCAGAAATGTTACAGGCTAGGAGAGAATGAGACCATATATTTAAAGTGCTAAAAGGAAAAAAAAAAAACAAAAACGAAAAACCAGAACTGCTATCCAAGAATACTATACCCAGCAAAGCTATCTTTCAAAAATAAAGGAAAAGTAAAATCCATCCCAGCAAGACCTGAAGGAATTCATCACCACTAGAATGGACTTATAAGGAATGCTTAAGAGAGTGCTACAACTGAAAGTGAAAGGACAATAATTACTATCTTCAAAACATATGCAAATATAAAACTCAGTAGTACAGGTAAATTCGTAATCAAATTCAGAATACTCCAGCATTGGAATGGTGCTATAGAAATCATTCAGTCCTCAAATATGAAAGATAAAAGTCAAAGGATAAAAAATAATTACAGCTACTATCAGTTTTTAAGAAATAGATAATATATAAAAATGTAAGCTAAGAAAACAAAAATATAAATTATGGTGAAGAGGATAAAAGTCTAGAGTATTTTTATGTTACCAAAGTTAAGTTGTTGTCAGCTTAAAATGGTCACTATTTCTAAAAATTTATTGTTACCACCATGGTAACTACAAAGAAAGGAATTACAACAGATACAAAATTTTAAAAAGAATGAAAGCTTTGAACAACAGAAAACCACCAACCACAATGGTAAACAAGAGAGGAGAAAGTAAACAAGAATTTTAAAAACATAAAATCAGAAAATAATTAACAAAATGACAGAAACAAGATCCAACTGTATTTGCTGACTATAAGAGATCCATTTCACTTGTAAGGACACACATAGACTAAAAGTAAAGGGATGAAAAAGACATTCCATGCACCAGGCAAATGGAAACCAAAAGCAAGCAAAAGTTGCTATGCTTATATCAGATAAAATAGACTCCAAGTAAAAAAAAACAAAAAACAAAACACTATAAAAAAACCATGAATAGTCATTATCAAACGATAAAGGGACCTATTTAGCAAGGTAATATAACAAATGTAAATATATGCACCTAACATCAGAGCACTCTAAAATGTAAAACAAATATTGTTAGATCTAAAGGGAGAGGTAGATTGCAATACAATATTAGTAGGAAACTTCAACATCCGACTTTCAACAATGGACCGATTATCTACACAGAAATATCAAGAACACAAGCATCAGGCTTAAATTGTATCGTAGACCAAATAGACCTAACAAACATTTACAATACATTCCATCTTACAGCTACAGAATACACATATTTCTCAACTGTACATAGCTCATTCTCCAGGATAAATTGTATATGAGACCACAAAGCAAATCTTAACAAGTTTAATAAGATAAGACCATACCAAGCATCTTTTCTAACCACAATGCTACAAAACTAGAAATCATTAATAAGAGGAATTTCAGAAAGTTTACAAATATATGGAAGCTACATGACATGCTCCCGAATAACCAAAGGGTTAATGAAGAAGTTAAAGGATAAATTTAAAATATTTCTTGAGACAAACTAAAATGAAAACACAGTATACCAAAACCTAGGGATATAGCAAAATCCGTTCTAAGAAGGAAGTTTATAGTCGATAAATACATACATCAAAAAAAGAAGAAAGATCTCAAACAGCCCAAAACTGCACCTCAAAGAACTAGAAAAACAAGAACAAACTAACCCCAAAATTAGTAGGAAGAAGGAAATAAAGGTCAGACAATAAATGAACCACATAGACAATAGAAAAACATTACAACATATGACCAAAACAAATAACTGACTTTTTGAAAATATAAACAAAATTGTCAAACCTTTAGCTAGTCATAACTTCAGGCATCAAACATACAAAAAAAGAACCTATTACTTGGCTGAAATATTGAACTAGATGACCTTGAAAGTCTTTTGCAATTATGAGATTCATTGAATCTATGGTTAGGTTTGCACTGGCTCTTACATCTCACAAAATAACAATAGCAACAAAAGATCAGGATGTGGAGGGTATGTGTGTGGCAGCAGCACAGTGAGACCACACAAACAGGAGGCAAGTATGAGTTTGTGTTTCATTCAAGCTCCTCAGTTATTTTTAATTCATAGGTGCTATTGTAAGGCATGAAATGCTCCCAGTGAATATTTAGCCCAGAGTTAGGAAAGGATTAAAAGACTTTATCGGAATTATGAGTTGACATATGCAATGACATATCACTATAATTCTTGCATAGTTAACTCCCTATTACAAGCTGTCACTCATACATAGAGAAAAAGTAGTCCAGAATAGATAAACAGTATTTTTCCACTTTCAAGCTTGCTTTCCATGTGTAATCTAATTCAATAGAGAACAATACAACATTAAAAAGACACTTTGCTTATGAAAAGGGAATTTCACAAAATGTTAGTCTTGTATGTGTCCTTAAAACCATTTGCAGCCTTCTTATCCCAGAATCATTGAGTTTCTGGTATGTGACCTGCTTCAGCTACTTTAATATTTCATGGTCAATTCTGAATGTATGTGTTTTATCCGCATGTAAGCTCCTCCAGACACAATCTCTGGCTTTCTTGTCCCGAATGTGTGTTCACTTGTGTGTTCTACTTCTCTGAATTGAATCACTCATCCGTCATGCATTTATAATATTATTCTAAAACAGTAAAATGGCTCAGTTTATCATTTTGGTTTTTGTTTTACTATTATCAACTTTTCTGAGAAATTTTTCCTTGTTTTCTAAATCAGAAGGTAATTTTTTTTTTCCTGTAGTCCTCCAGTTGCATACTTTTAAAAAATATTGGTTTCCAGGGCAAGAGGGCTCATCTCACTGGGATTGGTTAGACAGGGGGCACAGCCCACAGAGGGAGAACAAAAGCAGGGTGGGGCATTGCCTTACCCAGGAAGCACAAGGCGTGGGGTAACTCCCTCCCCTAGCCAAGGGAAGACGTGAGGGACTGTGCCGTGAGGGACATTGCTATATAGCCCAGATGATACTGTACTTTCCCCTCAGTTCTCGCAAGTCACAGAACAGGAGATTCCCTCAGGTGCCTACACAACCAGGGCCCTGGGTTTCAAGCACAAAACCTAGTAGCCGTTTAGGGAGACACCAAGTTAGCTGCAGGAGTTGGTTTTTTTGTTTGTTTGTTTGTTTGTTTGTTTCCCCATACCCCAGCGGCACCTGGAATGCCATTAAGACAGAATCATTCACTCCCCTGAAAAGGGGGCTGAAGCCAGGGAGCCAAGTGATCTTGCTCAGCAGATGCCACTTCCACAGAGCCAAGCAAGCTAAGATCCACTGACTTGAAATTCTTGCTGCCAGCACAGCAGTCTGAAGTCTACCTGGCATGCTCCAGCCTGGTAGGGGGAAGGGCATCCGCCATTACTGAAGCTTGAGTAGGCAGATTTTCCCTCACAGTGTAAACAAAGCTGCCAGGAAGCTCGAACTGGGTGCAGAACAGACCACAGCATTTCAAAGCCACTGTAGCCAGACTGCTTCTCTAGATTGCTCCTCTCTGGGAAGGACATTGCTGAAAGAAAGGCAGCAGCCCCAGTCAGGGGCTTATAGATAAAACTCCCATCTCCCTGGGACAGAGCACCTGGGAAAAGGGGCAGTTGTGGTTGCCGCTTCAGCAGACTTAAACATTCTTGCTTGCCAGCTCTGAAGAGAGCAGTGGATCTACCAGCACAGCACCTGAGCTCTGCTAAGGGACAGACTCCTCCTCAAGTGGGTCGCTGACCCCCATGCCTCCTGGCTGAAAGGCACCACCCAGCAGGGGTCAACAGACACCTCATACAGGAGAGCTCCAGCTGGAATCTTATGGGTGCCCCTCTGGGACGAATCTTCCAGAAGAAGGAGCAGGCAGCAATCTTTGCTGTTCTGCAGCCTCTGCTGGTGATACCCAGTCACACAGGGTCTGGGGTGGAACTCCAGCAAACTCCAGCAGACCTGCAGCAGAGGGGCCTGACTGTTAGAAGGAAAACTAACAAACAGAAAGTAATAACATCAACATCAACAAAAAGGATGTCCATGCAAAAACCCCATCCAAAGGTCATCAGCATCAAAGATCAAAGCTAGATAAATCCACAAAGATGAGGACAAGCCAGTGCAAAAATGCCGAAAATTCCAAAAGTCAGAATGCCTCTTCTCTTCCAAAGGATGCCAACTCCTCACCAGCATGGGAACAAAACTGGATGGAGAGTGAGTTTGACAAATTAACGTAAGTAGGGTTGAGATGGTTGGTAATAACACACTCCTCCAAGCTAAAGGAACTTGCTCCAACCCAGTGCAAGGAAGCTAAGAACCTTGATAAAATGTTACAGGAACTGCTAACTAGAATAACCAGTTTAGAGAACAACATAAATGATCTGATGGAGCTGAAAAACACAGCACGAGAACTTCATGAAGCATGCACAAGTATCAACAGCTGAATAAATCAAGCAGAAGAAAGGATATCAGAGACTGAATATCAACTTAATGAAATAAAGCATGAAGACAATATTAGAGAAAAAAGAATGAAAAGGAAGAAACAAAGCCTCCAAGAAATATGGGAGCATGCAGAAGAACCAAAACTCTATTTGATTGGTGTACCTGAAAGTGATAGGGAGGATGGAACCAAGATGGAAAACACACTTAAGGATATTATCCAGGAGAACTTCCCCAACCTCGCAAGACAGGCCAACATTCAAATTCAGGAAATACAGAAAACACCACAAAGATACTCCTCGAGAAGAGCAAGCCCAAGACACATAACTGTCAAATTCACCAAGGTTGAAATGCAGGAAAAATATGTGAAGGGCAGCCAGAGAGAAAGGTCAAGTTACCCACAAAGGGAAGCCTATCAGACTAACAGTGGATCTCTCTGCAGAAACCCTACAAGCCACAAGAGAATGGGGACCAATATTCAACATTTTTTAAAGAAAATAATTTTCAACTTAGAATTTCATATCCAGCCAAACTAAGCTTCATAAGTGAAAGAGAAATAAAATCCTTTACAGACAAGCAGATGCTGAGGGATTTTGTCATCACCATGTCTGCCTTACAGGAGCACCTGAAGGAAGAACTAAATATGGAAAGGAAAATCCTGTACCATCCACTGCAAAAACATACAAAAATGTAAAGGCCATCAACACTATGAAGAAAGTGCATAAATTAATGTGCAAAATAACCAGCTAGCATCATAATGACAGGATCAAATTCAAACATAACAATATTAACCTTAAATGCAAATGGGCTAAATGCTCAAATTGAATAGTCAAGACCCATTAGTGTGCTGTATTCAGGAGACCCATCTCATGTGCAAAGACACATATAGGCTCAAAACAAAGGGATGGAGGAGTATTTATCAAGCAAATGAAAAGCAAAAAAAAGGAAGGGTTGCAATCCTAGTCTCTGATAAAACAGGCTTTAACCCAACAAAGATCAAAAAAGACAAAGAAGGGCATTACATAATAATAAATGGATCAATGCAACAAGAAGAGCCATCTATCCTAAATATATATGTACCCAATACGGGAGCACCTGGATTCATAAAGCAAGTTCTTACAGACCCACAAAGAGCCTTCAACTCCCAAACAATATTAGTGGGAGACTTTAACACCCCCTGTCAATGTTAGACAGATCAGTGAGATAGAATATTAGCAAGGATATTCAGTACTTGAACTCAGCTCTAGACCAAGTGGACCTCATAGGCATCTACAGAACTCTCCACCCCAAATCAACAGAATATACATTCTTCTCAGCACCACAAAGCACTTATTCTAAAATTGAGCACATAATTGGAAGCAAAACACTCCTCAGCAAATGCAAAAGATTGGAAATCATAACAAACAGTCCCGCAGACCACAGTGCAATCAAATTAAAACTCAGGATTAAGAAACTCACTCAACTACATGGAAACTGAACAACCTGCTCCTGAATGACTACTGGGTACATAGCAAAATTAAGACAGAAATAAATAAGTAATTTGAAACTAATGAGAACAAAGACACAACATACAAGGATCTCTGGGACACAGCTAAAGTAGTGCTTAGAGGGAAATTTATAGCACTACATGCCCACAGGAGAAAGTGGGAAAGATCTAAAATTGACACCCTAACATTTCAATTAAAACAACTAGAGAAGCAAGAGCAAACAAACTCAAAAGCTGCAGAAGACAAGAAATAACTAAGATCAGAGCAGAAATGAAGGAGAGAGAGACACAAAAAACCCTTCAAAAAATCAATGAATCCAGGAGCTGGTTTTTTGAAAAGAT
>NW_012109808.1:3303906-3316566 GCF_000951045.1 Mandrillus leucophaeus | reverse complement strand
CTCAAAATAATAAAAGCTATTTATGACAAACCCACATCCAATATCATACTGAATGGGCAAAAACTGGAAGCATTCCCTTTGAAAACTGGCACAAGACAAGGATGCCCTCTCTCACTACTCCTATTCAACATAGTATTGAAAGTTCTGGCCAGGGCAATCAGGCAAGAGAAAGAAATGAAGGGTATTCAAGTAGGAAGAGAGGAAGTCAAATTGTCTATGTTTGCAGATGACATGATTGTATATTTAGAAAACCCCATTGTCTCAGCCCCAAAATTCCTTAAGCTGATAAGCAACTTCAGCAAAGTCTCAGGATACAAAATCAATTGTGTAAAAATGACAATCATTCCTATACACCAATAACAGAGGGCCAAATTATGAGTGAGCTCCCATTCACAGTTGCTACAAAGAGAATAAAATACCTAGGAATCCAACTTACAAGGGATGCAAAGGACCTCTTCAAGAAGAACTACAAACCACTGCTCAAGGAAATAAGAGAAGATACAAACAAATGGGAAAACATTCCATGCTCATGGATAGGAAGAATCAATATCATGAAAATGGCCAAACTGCCCAAAGTAATTTATAGATTCAATGCTATCCCCATCAAGCTACCATTGACTTTCTTCACAGAATTGGAGGGGGGGGGGAACTACTTTAAATTTCATATGGAACCAAAAAAGAGTCCGTATAGCCAAGACAATCCTAAGCAAAAAGAACAAAGCTGGACGCATCATGCTACCTGACTTCAAACTCTACTACGAAGCTACAGTAACCAAAACAGCAGGTACTGGTATCAAAACAGACATATAGACCAAGGGAGCAGAACAGAGGCCTCAGAAATAACACCATACATCCACAACCATCTAATCTTTGACAAACCTGACACAAACAAGCAATGAAGAAAGGATTCCCCATTTAATAAATGGTGTTGGGAAAACTGGCTAGCCATATGCAGAAAAGTGAAACTGGATCCTTTCCTCACACCTTATAAAAAAATTAACTCAAGGTGGATTACAGACTTAAACATAAGACCTAAAACCATAAAAATCTTAGAAGAAAACCTAGGCAATACTATTCAGGACATAGGCCTAAGTAAAGACTTCATGACTAAAACACCAAAAGCAATGGCAATAGAAGCCAATATTAACAAATGGGATCTAATTAAACTAAAGAGCTCCTGCGCAGCAAAAGAAACTCTCAGTCAGACTGAAGAGGCAATCTACAGAATGGGAGAAAGTTTTTGCAATCTATCCGTCTGACAAAGGGCTAATATCCAAAATCTAAAAGGAACTTAAACAAATTTACAAGGAAAAAACAACCCCATCAAAAAGTGGGTGAAGGATATGAACAGACACTTCTCAAAAGAAGACATTTATGCAGCCAACAAGCATATGAAAAAATGCTCATCATCACTGGTCATTAGAGAAATGCAAATCAAAACCACAATGAGATACTATCTCACTCCAGTTAGAATGGCCATCATTAAAACGTCAGGAAACAACAGATGCTGGAGAGGATGTTGAGAAATAGCAATGCCTTTATACTGTTGGTGGTAGTGTAAATTAGTTCAACCATTGTGGAAGATAGTGTGGCGATTCCTCAAGGATCTAGAATCAGAAATACCATTTGACCCAGCAATCCCATTACTGGGTATATACCCAAAGGATTATAAATAATTCTACTGTAAAGACATATGCAATGAGAACACATGGACTCAGGGCGAGGAACATCACACACAAGGGCCTGTCAGGGGTAAGGGTAAAGGGGAGGGATAGCATTAGGAGGAATACCTTACGTAGATGACGGGTTGATGGGTATAGCAAACCACTATGGCATATGTATACCTATGTAAAAACCTGCACATTCTGCACATGTATCCCAGAACTTAAAGTATAATTAAAAAAATAAAAATAAGTAAATAAATAATGTCCTAATCACCTTTACATTGCTTGTACATTGTCTCATTTGAGCCTCACAACATCCCCACTTCATAAATGAGAAAATTAAGACCTGGAAAACTTAAGCAGTCTTTCCCAAGCAAGCACAGTTACAACACTATCTGCTTCCAGAAACTGTGAGGGTCAATATATACCCATGTGAAGGAAAAACAAATCCCAAGCTATTGTCACGTCAAACTGTAAACTGAAAAAACAATTTAGAAGATGCTTTTAACATAGGCTTTTCTTTTTATTAGGTAGATTATTTTATAAAATGAAAAAAGAAAATAGGCATGACTTATTGGAAAACTCTCTTTAGTTTGAATAGATAGATATTGACAATTAATTCCACAGTATTGACAACTTGCTTTAAAAAATAAAATGAATTTGGTTACTTTGTTTCTGTAGTTGCCTTATAAAAAGCCAAATAAAACAAAGTGGCTTCATGAGGTATCCTAATCATTTTAGGATGCTATAACCAAGAACTTAAGGCTGGTTAATTCCAGCAGATATGGTCTCTGGAGAGTGCCTATTTTCTGTTTCAAAGATGGTACTCACATGGCGGAAAGAGAAAGCAGCTCTATGAGCCTCTTTTATAAGGTCCTTAGTACCATTCACAAGGGTGGAGCCATCAGTGACTTAATCACTTCACAAAGCCCTACCTTGTAAGACCGTCATCTTGATGATTAGGTTTCAATATATGAATTTTAGCAGGGACACAAACATTCAGACCATGGCATTAAAATAGGTGACATAAAAAGATATGTTCATGTTGCTAATCCCTGGAACTCAATGTGCCCTAGGAGGACAGGAGTTAATATTGCAAAGTGAACACTGCTATTATTCAAAGCTATGACTGAAAACTGATGCCTATTACTGAGGATCATGGGATGTTAGAGCACAGTAAATGAGATCTTTACATTAATAGTATTTATATTTTTGGGTGAGAAATGAGTTTTGTTTGAAGATTAGAAAATGCTAATAAAAAAGATACTATCCCTGAAATTAAAGATGAAATACAAGGGTTAGCAGTAGTCATAAGTATCACGTTCCATGTATTGACAAAGTGTCATTCGGATTTTAGTCTTTGTTGCTGTTCTGCCCCAAGATGCTAAAATATGAATTATAAATAATATTAATATAACTATGACTAATCAAATCATAGTGGCACTGCAGCCTTTTCATTTAAGTTTAGCCAGCCCAGCTCTCACTGCCAAGCTCAGCCTCCTCAGTGAGTATTGAACTATAGCAATAATGGCTGAAAAGAGCCTCATTTCATAATATTAGCCAGGTTTAATATGTGTCCAGCATTCTTTACATCCAGCACCAGTGTCAAAAGCAGAAACAGGAGGCCCTGATACCTTCAATTCTTTCTAATTCATTGTCCTCTTCTTTTACTTTAACTAAATAAATCTTATAAAAATATCTATGATTATTCTGTTAAAGTAAGAAAAATTTTGAAACATTTTAAATAATCTAGAAGTTGTTCTTTCTTCATTTAAAGTAATAACAATCACAATTTTCTAATTAATGTTACAAACTCACCTAAGATTCCAAACGGTCACATGACCATGAACAAAAGCCCAAAACTGCATACAACTTTCTCCAGACTATTACATATATATTATTGCAAAGCATAGGTCCACAGCAATGAGAAAGTTTTGCTTAACTGTGGAGCTGCTGCTTGGAATTTGTCAATGAACTTTCTAGTTAGAATTGAGGCATTTCAGGAAATGTGTTTAATTTTTCTGCCTTTAACATTAAAATCACTTTGCAAAGTTAGACCATATAAACACTTCACAGCATGTAACAATCAATTGGATTCCCATCTTCTCAAAATATATACTCCATCCATTTATACCCTTATCCTTTTAAAAAGATGCCTTTATAAAATACTAGGTAATAATATGCCAATGTAAAACTTCAGACTTTATGTTTGACATCTAACTAAAGGTCAGGCAATTACACTTTAAGAGAGAGGTTTTCAGAAATTTCATTCTTAACTGAAATGAATGTAGAACTACTCTCCAGTATCCTCCTTACCTATACTCACAGCCCCAGCCTTATGAGGGCAGTTAGTACATGTTATTGGCATATTTGATTCATACTTATAATTAGACGTCATGTATTTGAATTCATTTAAATTTCTCTTTACCTGACTTCTAACTGGAAATCAGATTGCTTGAAATGAGCTGAGGTTTTCATCCAGAGATTTTGGCCAGAGGAACTCTAGAAACTCAGGAGCATTTGCAAAGTGTCTTCATAATTTTTCTAGGAGATAACTTTTTCTGCAGAAAATATTGCTCCTAAAAGAGTAATTTCTCAGACCATACTTCCACCCCAAGTTGAGTGTGTTTTTTTTCCATTAGAATAAGGAAACCTGCATTTTTCCTTTATAGTCACTTACCAGAGCACATGGTATGTGAAAGTAAGAAATACACAGTGAATATGAAGGGCTAGCCTTGCTCACCTGCATTTTTTGTTAGCAAATAAACTGATGTTGCATTAACTTTGTGCCTTTGTTCCTAGCACCTAAATTGTGAGGATATACTCAGAAACTAAGTGCCTACAGACTCCTTTACATCTTTGTCATTTCAATAACCAAAATATGAAGACTACAAATAGTTGCCAAACCACACATGAAAGCTACAAAATCCAACTTTGCTCATTGTCTGTACAGATTATTTCTAATCTACATACCTACATTTGGGTTCTTTATCTATTCATCCCTAAGTCAGGTCCATTATCAGTCTACTTCTACTTTCTCCAGATTTTCAGGATTCACCCTCAATATGATGCTAAGAGTTAAGGTTAACCTCTTCTCAAATTTTGTTTTTTATCCAGTCTTCTTCATTTTGGTTTATACTCACTTCTGAAACTTGACTTGGTTTGATTTACTCAAAGGACTGTCAAGCTCGTAAACAGCCAGAATAAATATTTTAGGCTTTTCAAGCCAAACAGTTTCTGTCACAACTACTCAGCTCTGCAATTTTATCACAAAAGCAGCTATAGATGATCTGTAAACAAACGAGTGCTGCTGTGTTCCAATAAAATCCCATTTATAAAAACAGGCAGCTGGCCAAATCTAACCCACACACTGTAGTTTGCTGACCCTTCTTCTGGCCAAACACACTGTACCACACACAGAGAGCATTCATCTACTTATCCATAAGTACATCAAACATGTGGCTGTTTGCACATTAATTCCCCTGGAAAATCTACTTAAGAAGATATTGCTTGGGATGTGTCTCATTCTATTTTCTCTTCTAGCTTTTTTTGAAATATCTGAAATCAGGACAAGCACTCTTATCATTGAATTATATTAATAGTTTTAAGTGACAGAAAAAAAACATGTAAATATATAATGCCCATAACATTTGCAGACAGATTTCATGTAAATGCATAGAATTTATGGGCAATTTTAATCTGCAGAGCCAAAACACCTTACCTATACCATTAGCCCTTTACTTCCTTTTCTAGGTAGATACAAAAGACTTGAGATGAACTGCTTCTGTGTTTTGCTCTCCCCTTTCCTACATCTCCTGAATGTTAGATGCGGCCAAATATTGCTATTCCTAACTTAGACTAATACCCATATAACCCAAGTCCATAGACACAAGCTCTGGGGTTACTTTGACATAACTCTGGGGTTACTTTGAGTGCACTGCTGCTATTTACTCTCTTCTGTGAAGCCATAGAATGAATCTTAACTGATGCTTACCTACCCTACTCTCCACTAGAAGCACATGCATGGTCAAATCCTTCCAGTTTTTTAAAAAAGGTAAGACATTATAATTATGTTGGTTGGCCAGTATCTCTCTCTGTCTTCTTTAATAACGTTTTTAGTCTTAATCAGAAATATGTTTCTCTTACCCAATACAGCTTTCAATGGGCTTTTGAGATTTAGTACTCCAAATGAAATGTGTACCTGAGCTGCTAAAATGTTAAATTTGCAAACTGTTACATTAAGAAGATATTGCTTGGGATTTGTCTCATTCTACATAGCTGGAATCACTTGCTTCCATTTACACATACATACGTAGCACAGGTAGCATCACTTGCTTAACTGGACATCAGACTAGGGGAGCAGTCAGCATAACATACCACAGACGCTTTGTTGTTTGTATTCTTTTCCCAAATGAGAGGTTATAAACAATTTCATTCATTGTTAATAAAGAAAAATTGTCCTAAGAAACTGCTGAAAGGAAACAAAATAGACCACATAGAGAATATAGCAATTGTGCAAATCAAAAAGATGTGTACAAGTGTTATGACAACCAAAACAAATAATTGTTTTTAAAAATTATATTTGCAATATTGCCTAAGAGAAAATAAATAAACAAACGCATAAATAAAATACATAGGCTGATTGACAGATCTGGCAGATCCGTACTAATGCTCCAGGTGCTAGAGGAATATGATTAACTCAATCCAGGGTACCTGAAGTTAAAAGTAAATACATAAAAAACATTTTTTAAACTATGCTTTATATGCTGGAATGGTCTGTTACTCAATCAATGTACTTTCATGTTTTCTTAGAAGTAACTAGAAAGACATTACCATTATTATTAATAATTAAAGTGAGAGTAGTTGTTTTAGCCATAATGGCATATCATTATTAGTTGTTAGTTGTAACAAACCTACCACTGGGACTGCCTATGAGAAATTCAATTAAGAACCATCAGAGCCATCAAGAGACTAAGTGTGTACAAAATATAAATGGACTGCAAAGATTTAAGAGAAAATGGTTGCAGAGACAGGGGTCTAGTGACACAGAAACTACCACAGCTCAGCATGTAAATGGTTTCTAATTTTTACCAGAACTCTGGATAGAATTAATTTCATGTAAATTACTGCAGAACATCTATTTTGTATTATAATTTGAACATCTGACACTTGGTGTAAGGTTATTTTTTTTTTGGTATTGAAACATTTAAAACAACCAAAACATTAATTATTGAAAGAGTCATGCAAGGAATTATTAGAACTATCCCAGTGCCCCAGATGCAAGGCTGTGAATGGTGCAACTAGTACTCATGCTTCACTTTCAGGGCTTCAATAGGAGTTTTGCTAAAATCAAAGTCACAGGACATGATACCACATTAATGTTTGTTTGTCAAACTGAATTTATTTTCTCTATAATCAATATCCTTTGAAAAATGGAATGTTAGAGGAGCCCCAAAATAATAACTGACAATCTTTTCAATATCAAATGGTTTCCCATGATAATTTCCACTGACGGGGGCAGATTTAATATTTAAAAATAGAAAAGACAAAAAGAGAGGGGCGTATATTTGTTTGGTAGGATTGCCATAAAAATACTACAGACTGGATGGCTTAAACAATAGAAAATTATTTCTCACAGTTTGGGGGCTGGAAGTTCAAGATCAAGGTGCTAGTTGATTTGGTTTCTCTTGAGGCCCTTCTCCTTGGCTTACTGATAATCACCTTTTTTTCGTATTCTCACATGGTTTTACTTTGTTCATGGACAACCCTGATATTTATCTGTATATCCTAATCTCTTCCTTTTATAAAAATGTCAGTGAGTCAGGCTAGATTAGGGCGTACTCTAATAGCTTCATTTTAAATTAATTACCTCTTTACAGGCTCTAATTCCATTACAGTCATTCTAAAGTACTGAAGATTAGAGCTTGGACATACGAATTTCAGGGAAGAGGAGGACACAATTCAGTCCATAAGAGGGAGGAATAAACAAAAGAAGAAACCTGAAGCTAGTAGGGAAAATGCAACCATCTGATTTGTGGGAATTGGCCAAACATGATTGGTAGATTGTAATAGAAACTGCTGGCCAGAATAACCTCTTTATGATGAATGTGGACACATGACTGATGAATTCAGCCACCTCCTTAATGGATATTTCTTACTACTGGAATAAAGACCAAACTATTAGCATGGTTTACGTGACTCTGTACTATCTTTGATTAACTCCAAAGAATTATTTCTTTCCATTTCCTCTTCTCTCTTTAAATTTAAATTCAAATCATACTGGATCCTTTTCATTCTTTTGTTTTTCTTTTTCTTTTTTTTTTTTTTTTTTGAGATGAAGTCTCATTTTGTGGCCCAGGTTGGAGTGCAATGGCACGATCTTGGCTCCCTGCAACTTCTACCTCCGAGGTTCAAGCGATTCTCCTGCCTCGGCCTCTCAAGTAGCTAGGACTACAGACATGTGCCGCCATTCACGGATCATTTTTGTATTTCTAGTACATAGTGGGTTTCACCATGTTGGCCAGGCTGGTCTCGAACTCCTGACCTCAGGTAATCCACCTGCCGTGGCCTCCCAAACTGCTGGGATTACAGGCATGAGCCACTGCACCCAGCCTGATCCTTTCCATTCTTTAAACAGGCCATTCTTCCTTCTTCATGGAATCTTTGCCAGTGCAATTTCCCCTACCTGGGCATATTACCATCTATTTATGAATCATTCTTACTTTGAGTGTCAAACACTGGAAAAAAAAATTCTCACCTATGTACCTGGCTTAGTTAGGTTTCCTTGATATATAGCCTTATATTAGTTCATTTTCACACTGCTATGAAGAAATACTCAAGACTTGGTAATTTATAAAGGAAACAGGTTTAAATGACTCACAGTTCCAAATTTCTAGAGCGGCCTCAGGAAACTTACAATCTTGGTGGAAGGCAGACACCTTCTTCACAGGGCAGCAGGACAAAATGAGTGCAAGCAGGAGAAATGCCAGATGCTTATAAAACCATCAGATGTCATGGGAACTCATGATTACGAGAACAACATGGGGGAAACTATCCCTATGATTTGACTAACTCCAACTGGTTCTGCCCTTGACGCATAGGGATTATGAGGATGATAATTCAAAATGACATTTTGGGTGGGGACACAGCCAAACTATATTATTCCACCACTGGCCCCTCCCAAATCTCATGTCCTCACATTTCAAAACACAATCATGCCTTTCCAACAGTACCCCAAAGTCTTGACTCATTCCAGCATTAACCCAAAAGTCCAATTCCAAAGTCTTATCTAAAACAATGCAAGTCTTTTCCACTTATAAGCCTGTAAAGTCAAAAAGAAGTTAGTTACTTCCTAGATACAATGGGGATATAGGCATTGAGTATATATACCCATTCCAAATGGAAGAAATTGGCCAAAACAAAGGGGTTATAAGCCCCACGCAAGTCCAAAATCCAATAGGGCACTCATTAAAAATTAAAGTTCCAAAATGATCTTTGACTCCATGTCTCACATCCAAGTCATGCTGATGAAAAGGTGGGCTCCCAGGGCCTTGGACAGGTCCATCCCTGTGGTTTTACAGAGTCCAATCCTCCCCTACCCACCCACTGGCTGCTTTCACTGGCTGTCATTGAGTATCTGTGGTTTTTCCAGGCACATGGTGTAAGTTGTCAGTGGCTCTACCATTCTGGGGTCTGGAAAACATCGGCCCTTTTCTCAAAACTCCACTAGGCAGTGCCCCAGTGGGGACTCTGTTTGGGGACTCACAACCCACATTTTCCTTTGCACTGCCCTAGCAGAAATTCTCCATGAGGGCTTCATCCCTGCAGCAAACTTTTGCCTGGACATCTAAGCATTTCCATACATCCTCTGAAACCTAGGTGGAGGTTCCCAATCCTCCATTCTTGACTTCTGTGCTCCCACAGGCCCAACACCACGTGAAAGTTGCCAAGACTCAGAGCTAACACCCTCTGAAGCAATGTCCTAAGCTGTATCTTGGCTTCTTTTAGCCATGGCTGAAGTTGAACCAGCTAGGATACAGAGCACCATGTCCTGAAAATGCACAGAGCAAGAGGTCCCTGGGCTCACCCCACAAAACCTTTATTCCTCCTAGGCCTCTAGGCCTGTGATGGGAGGGGCTGCTGCAAAGGTCTCTGACATGTCCTGGAGACATTTTTCCCATTTTCTTGGCAATTAACATTTGACTCCTCATTAGTCATGCTAATTTCTGCAGCATGCTTGAATTTCTCCTCAGAAAATGAGTTTTTCTTTTCTATTGCAGAATCAGGCTGCAAATTTTCCAAACTTTTATGCTCTGTTCACCTCTTGAATGCTTTGCGGTTTACAAATTTTCTCTGCCGGATACCCTAAAGCATCTCTCTCAAGTTCAAAGTTCCACAGATCTCTGGGGAGGGGGCAAAATGCTGCCAGTCTCTTTGCTAAAGCATAGCAAGAGTGAGTTTTACTCCAGTTCCCAACAAGTTTCTCATCTGCATCTGAGACCATTTCAGCCTGGACTTCATTGTCCATATAACTATCAGCATTTTGGTCAAAGCCATTTAACAAGTCTCTAGGAAGTTCCAAACTTTCCCAGATTTTCCTGTCTTCTTCTCAGCCCTCCAATCTGTTATAACCTCTGCCTGCTACACAGTTCCAAAGTCACTTTCACATTTCCAGGCCTTACAGCAGCACTCAACTCTCAGTACCAATTTACTGTGTTAGTAAATTCTCACACTGCTATGAAGAAATACCCAACACTGGGTAATTTATAAAAGAAAGAGTTTAATTGACTCACAGTTCCACACTGGTGGGGAGGCCTCAGGAAATTTAAAATCAGGGTGGAAGGCAAACAAGAAGCAGGCACCTTCTTCACAGGGTGGCAGGACAGAGTGTGTGCAAGCAGGGGAAGTGCCAGACACTTATAAAACCATCAGATGTCATAAGAACTCATTATTACAAGAACAACATGGGGGAAACTACCACCCTGATTTGATTACCTCCAACTGGTTCTGCCCTTGACACATAGGGATTATGAGGATGACAATTCAATATGACATTTTGGGTGGGGACACAGACAAACCGTATCATTCCTCTACAACATAATGACTTTTATTTATATTCATTGTTACAGTTTGTAACTATACATGTATTTGTGTATGTGTGTGTATATATACATATATTTTTTCAATTGAAGTTAAATTTTTCTAACTCAAAAAAGATAGAATATTAGTAATACAAGTTAGTAATTACATGACATATACCCTGTGAAAAGCAGAATTCATTTTATACATGTCAATTCATTTAATTATTATAACAAGTCTAGGATATATTTAAAATGAGTGTCATCATCTTTACATTTATGAATGAGAAATTAGAGGCACAGAAATTTTTTTGTAAATTACTTAAGGTTGTGTATCTAAAAGAGGCTGGGACTTGAGCCCAGGTAGCTATAGCTTAATAGTTTGCTGTTAACTAATATCTTATTTCTTATAGTAAACCCATTGCCAATTAATGGCTGTACTAGTTCTGCTATATTGTATCTCTCAAAATGTGTTTGCTTATGATATAAAAAGCAAGAAAATTAAGAGAAAACTCCATATGGTTAGCCTGATCACAGTGGAGTAGGGAAAGCCAAGATACTTTTATCTCAGTGAAACAGGAAAGATCCAGCTTTTCTAACTTCATAAAATAATAAAGTTGGCTGGCAGTAAGTATGCAAAGTTTAGGACTTCAGTAAGGTTTTTATTGGATAAAAATGAATGTAGGCCAAATCCTGCACTAAATTATGGTAGCTGGCAAATAAAGGAATCAAATGAGAGAGAGAGAAGAAGAAGAAGAAGAAAATACTAATCGAATAACTTAATTTTTGATTAGTGAACCCAATTGTGGTATCTTATAAAACAACACATACATACATACCAGTTACTGTAAATAATTACCAGCCTGTCTATTCTTTGACAAGGCATCAGATAACCATCTTTGGAATAGAAAATCAGAATTTTAATTGAATTCCCCTATTACTAACTTTGAGGAAGTTGAGTGTGACAATTAAGAGACTAGGTTGTGAAGTCATATTATATGGATGCAAATTAATAACTTGTTGTGTGACCTAAGGAAAATTAATTAACCTCATCCAAAATATAGAACACCTATCTTGTGGTATGGTAGTAAAGTTTAGAGAAATTACTATACACAAAGTACTTAGAACAATGTAGTAACAAGTGCTAAACATATTAGGCATCATAATTTTAACCCTGATCAAGGAATTTTGATTTTTAAGTTTGCCAATTGTATGACTCATTAATGTCACTGTAGGTTTTCCATTCATGAGTTATCTTTTGGAAACAGATACAAGAAGTTGCAATTCACATAGAGCTCGAGATAAAAGAGTGTTGAGAATGCCCTCAATCTTGAAACAGAGGGCACAGATCTAAGATTGATGATTTCTGTAAAAGAATGTGCCCCAAATCTCAACTACACCTCAAAGTCAAGTGAAAATAATATTTGCTTATCTGATATTCATGAACTTACATCTCTAAATTTTCACTTCTCATGGATCATGGATCTACATATGCAGACGCTGTTGTGGAAACAGAAACGTCCACAATGCTGACCTGGAAAGAGAAACTTCTACAGGAGTAACTGCTAGGAAAAAATAGATCTTAAAATACATGGCTCATCCTCTCTGACATAACTAGTATGCATATAGTAAAATAATCCAAAATCTTTTAACCAGTAATTTATCAACTTGCGCAACCAGTAACGTGAGATAACTACTTTATAAATTTTATTTTAACTTTTGTATTTGCTTTTGGTTTTATGGTAAATATGCACTTAAAATGGAAATGGTTTTGATAGTAAAGGGGTAGAAGACAAATGATGAGAAGAGAAGGGAAAGAGCCAAAGTCAAAAGATAAACGAGCAAAAAAAAAAAACTCTTAGGAGATAAAAATATTACAAGGTGAGTAAAAACCCAATATCAGCAGGAAAAAGGAAAGG
>NW_012109808.1:3287458-3303856 GCF_000951045.1 Mandrillus leucophaeus | reverse complement strand
TGCCAGACACTTATAAAACCATCAGATGTCATAAGAACTCATTATTACAAGAACAACATGGGGGAAACTACCACCCTGATTTGATTACCTCCAACTGGTTCTGCCCTTGACACATAGGGATTATGAGGATGACAATTCAATATGACATTTTGGGTGGGGACACAGACAAACCGTATCATTCCTCTACAACATAATGACTTTTATTTATATTCATTGTTACAGTTTGTAACTATACATGTATTTGTGTATGTGTGTGTATATATACATATATTTTTTCAATTGAAGTTAAATTTTTCTAACTCAAAAAAGATAGAATATTAGTAATACAAGTTAGTAATTACATGACATATACCCTGTGAAAAGCAGAATTCATTTTATACATGTCAATTCATTTAATTATTATAAAAAGTCTAGGATATATTTAAAATGAGTGTCATCATCTTTACATTTATGAATGAGAAATTAGAGGCACAGAAATTTTTTTGTAAATTACTTAAGGTTGTGTATCTAAAAGAGGCTGGGACTTGAGCCCAGGTAGCTATAGCTTAATAGTTTGCTGTTAACTAATATCTTATTTCTTATAGTAAACCCATTGCCAATTAATGGCTGTACTAGTTCTGCTATATTGTATCTCTCAAAATGTGTTTGCTTATGATATAAAAAGCAAGAAAATTAAGAGAAAACTCCATATGGTTAGCCTGATCACAGTGGAGTAGGGAAAGCCAAGATACTTTTATCTCAGTGAAACAGGAAAGATCCAGCTTTTCTAACTTCATAAAATAATAAAGTTGGCTGGCAGTAAGTATGCAAAGTTTAGGACTTCAGTAAGGTTTTTATTGGATAAAAATGAATGTAGGCCAAATCCTGCACTAAATTATGGTAGCTGGCAAATAAAGGAATCAAATGAGAGAGAGAGAAGAAGAAGAAGAAGAAAATACTAATCGAATAACTTAATTTTTGATTAGTGAACCCAATTGTGGTATCTTATAAAACAACACATACATACATACCAGTTACTGTAAATAATTACCAGCCTGTCTATTCTTTGACAAGGCATCAGATAACCATCTTTGGAATAGAAAATCAGAATTTTAATTGAATTCCCCTATTACTAACTTTGAGGAAGTTGAGTGTGACAATTAAGAGACTAGGTTGTGAAGTCATATTATATGGATGCAAATTAATAACTTGTTGTGTGACCTAAGGAAAATTAATTAACCTCATCCAAAATATAGAACACCTATCTTGTGGTATGGTAGTAAAGTTTAGAGAAATTACTATACACAAAGTACTTAGAACAATGTAGTAACAAGTGCTAAACATATTAGGCATCATAATTTTAACCCTGATCAAGGAATTTTGATTTTTAAGTTTGCCAATTGTATGACTCATTAATGTCACTGTAGGTTTTCCATTCATGAGTTATCTTTTGGAAACAGATACAAGAAGTTGCAATTCACATAGAGCTCGAGATAAAAGAGTGTTGAGAATGCCCTCAATCTTGAAACAGAGGGCACAGATCTAAGATTGATGATTTCTGTAAAAGAATGTGCCCCAAATCTCAACTACACCTCAAAGTCAAGTGAAAATAATATTTGCTTATCTGATATTCATGAACTTACATCTCTAAATTTTCACTTCTCATGGATCATGGATCTACATATGCAGACGCTGTTGTGGAAACAGAAACGTCCACAATGCTGACCTGGAAAGAGAAACTTCTACAGGAGTAACTGCTAGGAAAAAATAGATCTTAAAATACATGGCTCATCCTCTCTGACATAACTAGTATGCATATAGTAAAATAATCCAAAATCTTTTAACCAGTAATTTATCAACTTGCGCAACCAGTAACGTGAGATAACTACTTTATAAATTTTATTTTAACTTTTGTATTTGCTTTTGGTTTTATGGTAAATATGCACTTAAAATGGAAATGGTTTTGATAGTAAAGGGGTAGAAGACAAATGATGAGAAGAGAAGGGAAAGAGCCAAAGTCAAAAGATAAACGAGCAAAAAAAAAAAACTCTTAGGAGATAAAAATATTACAAGGTGAGTAAAAACCCAATATCAGCAGGAAAAAGGAAAGGGTCTCACAATTGAATACAATCATTTCAGGTAATTGTTAGGAGCAACATAATTTTTCAGCATAACTATGCAGATTTCAGCATGTGAAGCAAGAGAAAGAATAATAAATTCAGATGATCCTGAGGAAAGATGGCTATAAGAAAATAAGATTAAATGTTAATATATAATTAAATTTAATAGATAATTGTTACATGAAAATATTAAAAATTCTGTACCAAGTGGCACTATGAAAAATGGTATCTAGAACTATAGAGATAATAACAATTTTTTAAAAATTTCTTAGCAACCTTTGCAATGGCAAGTAAGACATATACATGGATTTTTAGTATATTGTTTGAATTTTCTTCTCTTTTTTAAAACCATTTGCCCTTATTTCTATTATTCAATTTGGAGAACAGAAATATAGCATGAAAACAAATAAAAAACAAGGCAAAACAAGAAAAACAAAAAATTTTGAAATTCAAATGCCTAATATTAATAAACACAAATAGACAAAATTAGAAAATAAAAATATCAAATGTCAGATTGAATGGACAAAAATCATCTATCTTTATGATGTTTTAAAATATATATTTAAAATATAAAAATAGTCAACCAATAAAGATAGCTACATTCTTAAAACTTTGGAAAGGAAAAAAAAACAAACGATTACAAATGAAATAAACACCCTTCCCAAGAGGTACAGACAAATTAGCAAGTTAATAAGAGATTAACAAGATAATCACATGTAACATTAATAACAAAAATTGTGTTTTCAAATATTGGCAACAAAAAGGTAGAAAGCCATTATCATTGTCATCGAAGTAAATAAATGAAAAATATGTAAGGTACCTAGAAGTAAACCTAATAAAATATATAAATAGATGATACTGATGGAGAAAATTCATGTTTTGAAGAAATGTAAAACATTGCCTTAAAAAAAGAAGTAATATGCCACATTCATTGAGAGAACATAAAGTCCACTTCAATATATGACTAATATACCACAATCATTAGTATAAAAGAGTTCATATGGCAAAGATGTTTATTCTCTTCACATTACTTACGTAAAATGCAATTATAATCAAAATTTTGACAGGAATTTTTTTGGGGGTTACATAACAAATTACATTAAAATGTGTGTAGAAATAAAAGACCTAAGAAGAAATACATAAGAATAAGAATATAGTTCATCTTATTCTACCAGATATCAAATCTATAGCTTTATTAAACTATAGTAATTTAGATACTATGAGTCCTTAAAAAATACTGACCAATAAAATGAAATAAATAATACACAAATAGACATATGTATTTTTAAACATTTTCATGACAAAGTTGATATTTCAGATAATGTAGAAATTTTGGACTATCCAATAAATAGTCCTTATAACAACTGGTTATCTACATGAGAAAATTGAAACTAATTCTTCACCTTGCATCTCAAACAAAACCTTATTACAGATGTATTATAAAGCATAGTAGTTATGATAGTGTGGTATCAGTGAAGCAACAGAGAAATAGGCTAATGAAATAAAAAAATCTCAACACATACCACATATATATGGATATTTAAGAAAAAGATGACACTGCAGAACAGTTGATAAAAAACAGATTTATTTTAAAAAATGATTATAGGATAACCGGATATCCACATGTAAAAAAATAAAACTGGATGTTTACTTCACATCTTGTATGAAGTCACTTCCAAGTAGATGCAGATCTACACATGGAAATCAAAATAATGCATCTCCCAGAAGACTGTATATATTTAATATTTAATATATAATATGTGGCATATAATATATGATATAACATTTACTAACCATTATCAAAAATTCTTGATCAGAATCAGAAAGCACTAACCAACCTTAAGACACTGGAAAAAGAAGTACAAATTCAATCCAAAGTAAGCAGAAAAAAAGGAATAACAAAAATTAGAGTTGGGCTCACCAACCTTGAAGATCAAAAAAATAGAGAAAAAATCAATGAACCCAACAAATAAGTAAATAAAATGAATGCTACTCTAAACAGGCTAGCTAAAAGATAGAGAGGACACAGATTACTAATATCAGAAATAAAATGGGACACCCATACAGATTATGTAGATTTCATGCACGCTAAAAAGATAAAAAGAAATACTATCAAAAATTCTAAGCCCACAAATTAAATAACCTGTGATAGAGGGGCCAATAACTTGAAAAACACAATCTGTCAAAACTCACCCAGAAGGAAACAGACAATCTGAATAGACCTGTATCTATAAGAGAAATTGAATCAATAATTAATAACTTCCTAAAGCAGAAAGCAGCAGGTCAGATAGGTTCACTGGTACATTCTAACAAACTTAAGAAAAAATTGTACCAATTCTCTTAAGAAAAAATTGTACCAAATGTTTTTGAGATGGTAGAAGCAGAGGAACTGTTTCTTAACTCCCTTGATGAGACCAGCATTACCCTAATATCAAAACAGACAAAGACATTACAAGAATCTAAATGATCAAGGTCTTAGGACATTATCTACAGGTAAATATCTTCTACAAACATACATACAAAAATTCTTAGCAAATTAAATAATGTATAAGAATAATTATACACCTGATTGACTGGGTGTGGTGACTCATGCCTGTAATCCCAGCACTTTGGGAGGCCAAGGTGGGTGGATCACGAGATCAGGAGATTGAGACCATCCTGGCTAACACGGTGAAACCCCGTCTCTACTAAAAATACAAAAAATTAGCCAGGCGTGGTGGTGGGCACCTGTAATCACAGCTACTTGGGAGGTTGAGAGAGGAAAATGGCATGATCTCGGGAGGTGGAGTTTGCAGTGAGCCAAGATCGCACCACTGCACTCCAGCCTGGGCCACAGAGTGAGACTCCGTCTCAAAAAAAAAAAAAAGAATAATTATACACCTGATTAATTAAATGGGATTTATCCCAGACATGCAAGGCTAATTGAATATTGAAAAAAAAAAAAGTCATTTGTTGTATCAACAGGAAAAAGAATAAAAAAATAACATGACCACATCAACAGATACAGAAAAAACATTTGACAAAATCCAACACTCATTTATGATTAGAAAAAAACAAACAAACAGTAAACTGGGAATAGAGGAAGTCTTCCTCAACCTAATGAAGAATATCTACAAAATACCTGCAGCTAACTTATTTTACTAACCATATTTACTTAATGGTGGGAAACTCTAAGCTTTTCTGACAAGATCAAGAATACGGCAAGAATATCTTGTCTTCATTGTTTTTCAAAATCACACTGGAAGTCTTAGTTAATGCAATAAAACAAGAAAAGGAAACAACAGATGTATTCATTAGGGAATAAATAAAACTGTTTGCAAATGGCGTGCATACATAGAAAATCCAAATGGATTGACAAAATTCTCCTGGAACTAATCGACAACTACACATGGCAAGGTTACATCATACAAGGTTAATATACAAAAGGCCAATCTTTTCTGCATATATTTAGCTCTAATGTTGTCAATAGGTTTTTTGAAACTGTGACTTTAAGTGAACCAATGTACAGCAGGTCTTTGAGTAACATCATTTCATTTAGTATAGTTTTGTTAAAATGTTCATGAGAGAAAAAAAAAATTAATTCCTATATCCTTTCACTTAAACTTGCAGTTTCAGAGAACCTACCAATGATGTTAATCGAAGACTTACTACACGTGCAATACAATTGAAATTTGAAATAAAAACAATATCATTTGTAGTAGCACACTCCAAAAATAAAATACGTAGATATAATTTTAGCAAAATATGTACAAGGTCTATACAAGAAAAACCACAAAATTCTGATGGAAGAAAACAAAATGCAAAATAAATGGAGAAATATTTTATGTTCATGAATAAAAACATGCAATATTGTCAAGATGTCATTTCTTCCCAACGTGTATTGACCTACACAATTCAATGCAATCCCCATTAAAATGGTAGTGAGTTATTTTGTGAATATTGAAAATCTGATTCTAAGGTTTATAAAGACAGGCAAAAGACCCAGAGTAGCCGACACAATATTGAAGGAGAAGAATAAAGTTTGAGAACAGACTCTACTCCATTTCAAGAGTTAATATGAAGTTTCACTAATCAAAGACAGTATGGTATTAATGAAGTAACAGACAAGTAGATCAATGAAAAAGAAGGAAGACCCAGAAATATGCCCACATAAATATAATCAAGCAATCCTTGGTAAAGGAGCAATTGCAGTACAATGTAACACAGATAGTATTTTCAACAAATGGTACTGGAACAACTGAACATCTGCATGCAAAAAATAAACCAAGACACAGACTTTATACCCTTCACAAAAAATTAACTAAAAATATATCACAAATCTAAAAGTAAAACACAAAATAATAAACCTAGAAGATAAAATAGGACAGAATCTAGATGACCTTGACTTTGGTGGTGACTTTTTAGATCCTACACTAAAGGCACAATTTATGAAAGAAAGAAAGAATTGATAAAGAGTACATCATTAAATTTAAAAATAAATGCTCTGCAAAAGACATTGTGCAGAGAATAAAACAACAAATTACAAACTGGGAGAAAATATTTGTAATAGACACCTATCTGATAAAGGATTGTTATCCAAAATGTACAAAAAAAAAAAAAAACCTTTAAACATAACAATAAGAAAACAAACAACTTGATTAAAAAGGAGCCAAAGGCCTTATGATGATTCACCAAAAACATAAATGACAAATAAGCATAATATGTTCTGCATCATATTTCATCAGGGAAATACAAATTTAAAGAATAATGTCATACCACTACACACCTAGTAGAGGGTCCAAATCCAGAATACTGACAATACCGAACATATCAGTAGAGAATGAGGAGCAACAGAAATTCTCATTCATTGCTGCGGGGAATGCAAAATAGCACAACTACTTTGGAAAATAATTTTGCAGTTTCTTACAAAACTGAAAATACCGTTACCATAAGATTCAGCAATCATGTTCCTTGGTACTTACAGGAATTGAAAACATGTCCACACAAAAATCTGCACATGGATATTTGTGGTAGCTTTATTTATAATTGTCAAAATTGGAAGAAACCAAGATGGCTTTCAGTTAGTTAATCAATACAATAAACTGTGGTACATCTAGATATCTAGATAGTGAAATATTATTCAGCACTAAAAAGAAGTGAGCTGTCAAGCCCTGAAAAGACATAGAGAAAATTTAAGTGCATATTACTAGGCTTTTAAAAAGGTCAGCTTGGGAAGGCTATATACAGTATGATTCTAATTATATGAGATTCTGGAAAAGGTAAATTAACTATGGGGATAATACAAATATTAGTGGTTAGCAGAGATTGGAGGGAAGAAAGGAATGAATAGAGGGAGCACAGAGGATTTTTAGGACGCTGGTTTCATCTGTATGTACTACAATGGTGGTTGCATGTCATTACACATTTGTTCAAATTCATAGAATGTACAACGCCAGGAGTGAACCCTAATGTAAATTATAGACTTTGGGTGATAATGATGTGTCCAATATAGTATGTGCCACTCTGTTAGGAGATGTTGATAATGGGAGAGGTTATGCATGTGTAGGACACAAGAGGTATATGGGAAATCTGTGTACCTTTCTCTCAATCTTGATGAAAACCTAAAAATATTCTAAAATAATGAAGTGTTTTTTCAAGTGCATTAACAATTAAAGAACCAATCTCTAAGCTTGGCTACATTAAAATTAAGACATTCTACTCATCAAAAGATACTATTAAAAAACTTAAAAGACAAAAAAACAGTAGACAATGTTTATTTGCATCATGTATAAGAAATACAGGGCTCATATCTAAAATGTCTAAAGATAAAAAGCAAATAAAAATAACAACTAATACAAAAATGCCCAAAGGATGTAAGAAGCCACTTAACAAAAGAGAATACAGAGCAACAAGACCTCTTATGCAGTGCTGAGTGGAAAGTAATTGGTGCTACAACTTGGAAAAACAGTTTAGCATTACTCAGTTTCATTCCTATGTTTCCTATGTTTCTTTCATGAGGAAGCATAACTATGTTTATAAAAACAAGTGCACAAAATTGTACATAGTTGCACTTGCCCTAATAGCTCTGCTACGGTTAATTTCATATGTCAGTCTGACTAGGTCAGATACCTAGTTTTGGGTTAAACAGCAGTCTAGATGTTGCTGTGAATGTTATTTTTTAGATATGATTAAGTCAGGAGGCTGAATGAAGAAGATGAATATCCACAATCTTTTCATATTCAGTTTAAAGCCTTAGGATAAAAAACTGAGATCCCCATTAAGGAAGAAATTCTGCCCCTAGATCACCTTCATACTAATACTGCAACAAAGTTTCCCTTGGGTCTCCAGCCTGTGAGTCTACCCTGCAGAGTTTGGACTTGCCAGTCTCCATAATCATGTGAGCCACTGCCTTCGAATCCATCAATCAATCAATTTCTCTTTTTCTGCCTCCTCCCCGCACCCATACGTATATATGTCTTACTGGTTTATTTCTTTGGAAAATCCTGACTAACACTGACTCCAAATTGAAAACTATTTAGATGCTCACTAACAAAAATAAGTAAATAAATAAATACATGAATTGTGAGATAATCATATAGTAGAATACTAAATCTTAATGAAAATAAAATGCAACTAGGAAAACATGCATAAATTTCACAAACAAAATGATGAGTTAAAGGAACCAAACACAACACCACACATATAATATGGTTTAATTTAAACAAAGTTCAAAAATAATTGAAACCAAATTTTAGTGTTTAAGTATGCCTAAGTGATTACATCATAAAGAAAGTAATCACAACTAACAACAGTAATAGTTATCTTTGGAAGGGAAGGAAAGAGGAGATTGTGAAACAGCACAAGAGAGCTTTCTGAGGTGCTAACATACACTATTTCTTGATTTGGGTGATTGTTATCCTGGTTTTATTTTGGGGATAATTTAGTTATCTATTTTCATTTTTTGTCTTTCTGATGTGTGTTATATTTTGCAAGACAAAAAGCTAGAGCAACCAAGAATGAGAAACACAGACTCAGAGGGATGGGAATGAGATCACATAGAGAGAGACATTGATAATTGTCTAGCTTTTGGGTTATTTCTGTTGATTAGATCCTAAAACTGTTAGGCATTAATGTGGACGCTTAATTTACTACTAGAAAGGTCTCAGGTTAAAAGTGAAAAGACTGATGTTTGAATGGCCTGCTTTTCCTGGGCTGGTGGCTGAGACACTGCAAAGGCAGATTTTCTTAAGAAACCACTTCATGCTGTGATAGCAGTATCAGCCAGCATGCAAGATTGAGCATTTGGAATAATCATTCTGTGTTGCTTGCATGCCATGTGGAAGCTGAACAAAGCTGAATCAATGATCCAAGAACATAATGTCTGGAAATAATCCCATCCTGAATACCTTTTTCAGACTTTTGCAGCCAATTGATCACCCAACACTGCTGCATCCATAAGGTTTTACTAATAGATTTGCCATTCACTGATTATATTGCTGTTTATAAGACATTGGTAAAGCTCAAGACATTTTATGAAAAACCTTATTCTATCCAAGGTGGCAGATTAGAAATGCATAGCTTGTGACTTCTGAAACAGGCCAAGGGTATGGCAAGGAATATGCTCTGTTGAGTTCCAGGTATCTTGGTGGCCAAATGTTTATTCCAATTAGCTCAAGCCTTGTTTCCTTCAATTAGAAACTTTCTATTATAACACTTTCTTGCCGCCAATTCAATGGATAACTTCCTGAGTCCAAATAGCTCTCTTCTTTATCCTGTAATTTAAACCATGCTCATTCAACTCTACACCTTACTTTACAATCACAGTCCCTGCTGTGCTCTTTAAAAATCAAGCAGTTGTTTTGTGCCATGAACAAAATCATGTATGCTTTCAAATAAATAAATAATAACATGAAATTTTAAAAAGACTCTGGTTAGGAGGGATATAACAGCAATAGAATGACCTAAACACTAAGAAGCACATCTACTGATATTATTTTCTTTTGTTTTACTCCTGAAATCACAGCCACCAAAACTTTATTTAATGTGCAAAAGCCAAGCCATCTGTATAGGTATACCTGCTGTCTCTAAGTGCTCTTACTAGATAAAATATGATTGCTGCTATGAGGGAGCTTCTTTATACCTAAAGTTTGGTGCCTTAAAAATATCACATGCACATAAGTTTTGTTAAAAATTAAACCTCTTTCATGCTTAATAATACTGAAGTCCAAATTTATTTTCTCCCTTCATGGTTAAAGCCCAAACGGTGCCAGGCTTGTTTTCACTAACTGTAATCTCTAATAAATGAAGAAGGCTTCCAGTGATGTCTGCATTAGTGATAATCAAATAAATTTCTTGGATCAGATATTACAATGTTGACATGATTCAAAGATAGTTTTTAACCTTAATCTGTATTTTAGTTGGAGCTCAATAGGGTTGGGAGATAGTAATTTTTATTTGAAAAAATTAAAAACGGTGTATTCCAGTTATAACATAATTTATTCAGATATTAAATTTATTCTGCCAACATTTCTTCCACTCTCTTGCAACCCATAACACAAAGAATCCAGTATCTCTGCAGATAGCCAGGTCCTTTGCAACTCTTTCACTCTGGGATTTTGCAAGGCAGGAAGCAAGAGCTGCTACAATTTCTTGCTCTAATAAGAGAATCTAATTTCAATAAAGAGATTATTCTAGGTGTCCTTGGAAAGAAAGGGCAGAATTTGCGGGCAAAGCAAAGAGAGAGACTGGAACATTTCCTGGAATCTGAGCAAGTTCTGTATAGCAGAGGATTTCTTGCTAGTGATTGAGGAAGGGAAGGGCTACATAGTACATGTGGATAAAGTGAAGATTGAATAGATATTTACACCTCATATTGAGAAGTTGAGCTTTCAGTCATTTAAGTGAATCTTTCATTTTGAGAAAAAAATCTGACTCTAAAAATCTTATTATCCCGAGGATTCCCAACTCCTGACATTATTTCCATAATGCCAACCATGACATGAAAGCCTAATGAAATCAAGGAAAAATACAGATGTAGTTTTTAAATCACTTGAGTCCAATAATGATAAATTTATGTCAGGGAAGACAAAAAAAAAAAAGAAAAGAAAAGAAAAAAGAAAACCTAGGTTGATCTGCTCTCCTTCTCCCTACTCTTTAAGAAAAACAGAAAGACTATGACCAAGGCCACTGCATACTTACTGTCAAATGTGTGTGAACTTCTCATAGTTGCATTAATAAAAATCAATTTTTCCTTTGCCAACCACTTAACCTGTTATCTATTTCCCAGTCACTATTATTTCTCTTCTAATTATCCCTGATCGTAACATTGACCTTTGAGGGTTCTAGAGTCATGAAGCCATTTATGGCATTTTTCTGGTTTGATATTAAGAGATACTACTTAGTGAGTTTCAGTAGTACTCAAAGTATTTAATTAGGATCTTTAACTACATTACTTCTTAACATAAACAACATTGTTAGGAAGTTATCATTATCACCAATTCTCCTCATGATGAAACTGAGGCTCAACACAGTTAACTGACATACACGCGTAGATATGCAAATATATAAAGCTACACATTGCTTAAGCACAGGGAAATGTTTTGGGAAATGTGTTGTTAGGTGATACTGTCATTGTGCTATCATAGAGAATATTTATGCAAACTTAGATGGTATTTGGTGTATCAGTCGCTCCTAAATTACAGACCTACACAGCATATTACTATATTGAATACTGTAGACAATTGTAGAACAATGGTAAATATTCATGTATCTAAAAATATCTAAACATAGAAAAGGTACAGTAAAAATACAGTATTGTACTCTTATGGGACCTGATGTGGTTTGACTCTGTGTCCCCACCCAAATCTCACCTAGGTTTTCAATCCCTGTAATCCCCATGTGTGGAGGGAGGGGCCAGTTGGGAGGTGATTGAATCATGGGCAGTTTCCCCCATGCTGTTCTCATGATGGTGAGTGAGTTCTCACAAGGTCTGATGGTTTTATAAGGCAGTTTTCCCTGCTCTTGCTTCTTGTCTCTCCTGTGGCCAGGTGCGGAAGTTCCTTGCTTTCCCTTCCGCCACGATTGTAAGTTTCCTGAGGCTTCTCCAGCCATGAAGAACTATGAGTCGATTAAATTTTTCTTTTATAAATTACCCAGTTTCAAGTATTTCTTTATACAAGTGCTAAAACAGAGTAATAGAGAACTACCACCATATATGCAGTCAATCATGGGCTGAAATGTCATAAGGTAGCACACGATTGTATACATATGTATTCAGAATGAGGCTTATTATCAGAAATTGGCTCATGCAATTGTGGAGGCTGAGAAGTCCCATGATGTGCCATCTGCAAGCTGGAGACCCAGGAATGCCTGTATTGCAAACCAGTACAAGCCTGCCAAACAGGGGAGACAAGGGTATCCCACTCTGAAGGCAGAAGACCAATGTCCAGCCCAAGCATGCAGGCCAAAGAGGTGGATTCTCTCACCTTCAGCCTTTTCTTCTATTCAGGCCTTCAACAGACTAGATGCCCACCCACACCAGAGAGAGAATGATCTGCTTTACTCAGGTTACCAATTAAAATGCTAATCCCTGTGAGGCACAGTGGCTCACACCTGTAATCCCAGCACTGTGAGCAGCCAACGTGGGTGGATTGCTTGAGCCCAGGAGTTCAAGACCAACCTGGGCAACCTGGCAAACCCTGTCTCTACAGAAAATACGCCTGCTGGGCATGGTGGTGTGCACCTGCAGTACAGCTACTACGGAAGCTGAGGTTGGGGGATTGGTTAAGCCCAGGAAGAGGAGGTTGCAGTGAACTGAGATTGCACTACTGCAATCCAGCCTGGAGCCTGAGTGAGAGTGAGACCCTGTCTCAAAACAAACAAACAAAAAAAACCCAGCTAATCCCATCCAGAGACATCCTCTCAGGCACACCCAAAAATAATGTTTAGTCTAATATCTGGGTAATTCATGATCCAGTCAAGTTGACATGTAAAATTAACCATGACAACATGCCATTAGGGTTTGTCTGGATCTTTCTACTGTGTCATTTATCCCATTACTAGTATGGTCACAACAGTAGACCACACTAGTAATTACATTCTCAACAAAACGTTACATCTTCTTACCTCCTATCAGTAGGTAGAACTCTCTGTAAATAGCCAGCCAAGGGGATATTTAAGCATTATTTTGACAGTCAAACTTCAAATAAACCATTCAATTGAAAAAAAAGACCATTGTTTCTCAGCATAAGATTAATATTGTCACAAAAAGAATCCCTCCCTTCAAGGTATCTTTTGAATAAAACAAGTCTACTGATAACACAAAAGTAGGGTAAAGACACAATTGTTAAGGGAAAGAAGGAGAATTTGGAATTTCTGACATGTAATTCCTAAGGCAAAAATGTATGAGCTAATCTATTTCACTAGGGTTCTAAAAATCTAAGAGTAAAATCCCTAAATAATTACTAGATTGAGGAAACCTATTCACTTTATCTAAAACCAACAAATCATACACACACACACACACACACACACACACACACACACAAATATTTCTAACCTTTGAGACCATGAGAGATAAGGGAGAAAGACTTTTAGATGCATGTTAAATTCTCATCTAGACCCATACTCTGATATATGCTTGAAACCCTGGCTCTTCCTTTCAGATTGCTAGAAACTTTGTCATTTAAATAGCCCGAAAAAAGCATATAACAAGGTGGGAAACCTACCTTGCAAATGAAAATATTTCCAGAATATCAACATAAGGCCCAAATGAAGAGGTGACACTTTTTGGCAGTAGAAACATGGTGATTTCAGATGCTTTACTGCCAGTCAGTAATCACAATCACATCATTCAAAGCAATTTTCCCTTGATATAAAAAGATACCACTTGAGAATTTTGATGCTGAATCTAACAGTGGGTTATAAAATATATAAAAAATTAAATCCATTTGAAAATTATGTCTATACCAGCAAAAATATGAATAAAAACTGAAAATAGAATCAGTCAAATAGTAATTTAAAAAATTCAATTTTGCCCACATTTCTCAGCAAGTTGTTCCATTCATTCCTGATGGCATTTCCTCCCTGGCTTTTAAGTTTCTGTAACTCCTTCCTTAAAAATCCGATATATAATTTACTATTTAACAACACACATTCTCAATCCTAGCCATTTGTATCTGGCTCTAAGTTTTTTCTTTCCAACCATAGTTCAATCTTTTAAAGATGATAGACTGTGAGTTCCATTTATTTACTGTAGAGGATGTGCTTTCCCTCTAGGAATTCACAATTCCATGAAATAAAGAGTAGAATTAAAATCTATGAGCCAAGATTGAAAGACATACCCCCTCACAAAGGCCCTAGGAAATATGAAAAGCTCTGTTTTAACTATGTAAAAGAGAAAAATTTCCCATAGCACAATGGGGAATCTCTATATCCAAATAAAATACATATTTTATGCAGGGAAAAAATGTATTTATTTATACATACACACATATGCACCCCCCAACACACTCACCCCTTAACAGAAAGGTCATGTGAAAATAATTCTACTCAGAGGATCACAGAATTGGTAAAATTGCTGCAAAAACATTTAAATCAATTTTTTTCATGTATCATTAATATGTATCTTGCAACAAACACAGTTATTTAGTTTACATATGTATCCTTATTGTCAGGAGGGGGAAAGATTATTGTTCAAACATTCTGAAATCTATTCATAATATTTTTTAAAATAAATATAAAATTGGGAATCAAAGTATACACACTCTGCCTTTTTCAAAGGCATTTTACAGCATTCAAGTTTCATCTTTAACCCCAAGCATGTAGACAGTAATGAAAGTGTCACATAGTTTGCTAGAGTGTATTATTAAAAAACTAAAATATAAATCAGAGGAGATACGAATATTGCTGTAGAATTTACTGGCTGTAAGCTGTGTCTCATATTACTCATCAAAATTGAAAAAGTCATACTTATTCTCATAGGAAATTAAGGAGACTTGAAATGACTTAATGCAAGTGATTTTAACTTACAAGGCAGTTGTGTAAAAGTGAGCAGATTAAATTCCCACTTTCAGAGGAACTGGAACAGAAATGAAGGTAGCTAAAGGGAAATAATGGAGTGATGAGATGGCTTGAGGGCTTGAAAAGTAATTCTTTTATAAGACTTTTTTCATCAAGTTTTTCAAATTCACAGATGTTGGGGTCAGTAACATTAGTTGGGCAACAATCAGAAGGCAAACCTGATGGGTCAGGTCCTGAGGCTAAGAGAATAGTAGGCACTAACCAGTCAGAGCGGACAATATTCATCAGGATGTCACTGACACACAGCTTTTAATTACTTCATGAGAAACTCCTAGACCTAGCCCCCAATTCACTAAGGACAGGATAGTATAAGGAAAGTGGCTGGGGCCTTATACTATCAGGTCCTTAGTGAGTTCTTAAGCCATCAGACCAAATTAAGTAAAAGTATAACATAATCACTCATCCAAAATCCGGAAGTACAACCTATAGATATATAGTATACTTGCAAAAATATTTTTAATCCATTCAGTGAACTAAAAGTCATATAAAGAAGAATTTATACTAAAAATATACTTTAAATACATTAGTCATCCTGGCACAAGCACAAATTCCTTAAAAGAAATGATGAAATAATCAAACTTATATACAAAACAAACAAATAGAATTACTATAAATATAAAAACTACAAAAGCAGGCCAACATGGCTGTGTCTTTTTGTAACTTAAATTCAGAACAGCTATTAGTGACACTGTTTTCCAAAATTGTTGAGAAATCTTAAGAAGGTTCTATCCATACATATCACATCTTTCGTCCATTGCATAGGAATTGCATGTATTGAAAATTCAGTGTATAGTAATTCCATACAAAACATATTTTATGTTTGTATGTAAACTGGGGTTAGGTAATAGCTTCAGATATTATAAATAGGTCCAGCAGAACATTCACTTTCAAGATATCAAGTATTTCTTTTTTTTTTTTTTTTTTTTTTTTTGAGACGGAGTCTTGCCTTGTCGCCCAGGCTGGAGTGCAGTGGCGCGATCTCCACTCACTGCAAGCTCCGCCTCCCAGGTTCAAGCCATTCTCCTGCCTCAGCCTCCCATATAGCTGGGACTACAGGCGCCCGCCACTGCGCCTGGCTAACTTTTTTGTATTTTTTTAGTACAGACGGGGTTTCACCGTGTTAGCCAGGATGGTCTCGATCTCCTGACCTCATGATCCGCCCGTCTCGGCCTCCCAAAGTGCTGGGATTACAGGCTTGAGCCACCGCGCCCGGCCAGGAATTGATTTTTTAAGGAAAGTT
>NW_012109808.1:3242019-3287408 GCF_000951045.1 Mandrillus leucophaeus | reverse complement strand
CTCGGCCTCCCAAAGTGCTGGGATTACAGGCGTGAGCCACCGTGCCCGGCCTTAAGATATCAAGTATTTCTATCCCCCAACCACATAGCCAGTAGTGGCCTCCAAACCTTACAATAATCACAATGACCCACAGACATCCAGATTTAACTTAGGGAGAAGTGCCTTCCCAGTTGAGAAGTACTATCCCAACATTGAAGGAAAGGATTAACCACGGAATTTCTTGCAGAAAAGAATAAACAAGAAAAACACTAATTGAAAACTTATAGCAGCTAGTATGTTATGAACTTCATATAAAACTTTTATTTCATTTTTCGAACAATCATGCAAAATAGATGAAGTTATCCCCATTAATAGATACATAAACCAAGTTTCAAGGGGGGCAAACAACATTTCTTTGATACATAGTTTTTAAGTAGCCTTGGGTATATTTGGAACACAGTCTCTTAGACTGTGAATCCTGTGTATTCCACAACACCTTTTTCTTAACTGTTAGCAAGAAACTAGAATTTCACAAGGGAATCTCATTCAAATGAGACTATTATTGACATTATTTTGAAAGGATGTATCTTGTTTTCTATATAATGAAAGTAAACTCTGAATATATCGTGACATATGGTACAATATGAAACAATACATTTATGAATAAACAAGATTGAGTTCCATAAATTCTAAATTCTGGAATGAATCAGGCATACATAGGCACAACATGGACCAAAAATTAGAAACCAAAGTGGCTAGGCCTGATGAAAAATCAAATGAAAAGTAGTGGAGAAAGACTTTGAAATCACATTTAGTTTCATAGTTTTCCTTCTTTCCACCCCACCTCAAAGTGATCTAGTAAAAATAAACAAAAATCCCCATTCTACTCAAATTTCTTCCACACAAACTCTTGGTGCATGAGTTTATGTGCAAGAGAGTGTAGCCATGCTTAGGTGCTTTTATATTCTTTGCAATAATTATTAGAGCTATTTTATATAAAGATGTGGTTGAAGATTCATTAAAGTCTGATCTTTGAATAGTTGCAGAAAGAGAAAGACAGAATTCTCTCTATCATACCACTCTTGTTAAAAGAAAATAACTATATAAAATTTTTAAAATCATATAGGACAAGAGAAAAAAATTGTATAATGAAATAAAAATGCCTACTTCTGTATGAAGAGCAAGCTTCTGTTACCATTATCAGGAAAAATTTAAATAATTTTTCACATTACAGTCTCATACATGCAACGTAATTTTTTAGTGGAAGTATACAAAATTGAATCCATAATATAGGCCCAGACATTCTCACTTACAGATTTGTGAAATTCTTATTTTAAAGACCCTCTTCAGAAAAACAAAAGGCAGATCAAACCAGCTAAAATTTGCAGTCAATTTTTCTTCCATAATAGGCAGAAATAAAAATAGAAAACAAAAAACTAAATACTTCACAGTGATTCTACCGGCTCAGTCTCTCTCTCATCTTTTCTCTCTCCATACTCTTGGAAACTGCTTTCGGTTAAGCACTCATTGTGTATCTCCTCAATGACTGCAGAAATTTCTCAGCTGGTCGTCCAATTCCA
This sequence comes from Mandrillus leucophaeus, assembly GCF_000951045.1. NCBI lineage: Eukaryota > Metazoa > Chordata > Mammalia > Primates > Cercopithecidae > Mandrillus > Mandrillus leucophaeus. The sequence goes on along the minus strand of NW_012109808.1, from coordinate 3,285,849 downwards.
GTTTTATCCCCTTTTAATATGTCCTTCTTACTATTACCAGAGTGTTATTTCCAAAAGTAAATATGATTACTCTCATGCTTAGCTTCATCCAGTTCTCTCCATCATTACAAAGCTGCGATCCAGATTATCTCAGCATAGACCCTGCTGATGTGGATCCTCTCTAGGCTCAACATACATAATTCCTCAAAAATATTCTCCATCATGGAATCACTGTAAACTTTCTGTAGCTTCTTAAATGAACCAGGTCTTTTTTTTTAACTCCTTGCCATAGTTTTTTGTATATGCTGTTTTTCATTTCCAGTAATATGTTTCTCTCCATGATTTACTTAAGAGCTCATACTCATCCTTTAAGAGTTAACTGATGCTTAGCCTCTTCTGGGAAAACTCTGAAGCTAGACTTCTCTCCTCTGTATTTCCATTGCCTTCTCTGTACATATTCCTAACATATTATTTAACAGAGTATACAATTATAGTATAATTGTTGATTGATTTGCTCCTCACCTCTGCAATCATTAGACTAAATATGTCAAGGACAAAAATTCTATCTGTGATTTCTATGTTACCAACATATAGCACATTGTAAACACCAATGCATTTTTATTGAATAAGTGTAAAATAACATCGCCCTGTTCATCCCAGAATGAAGCCAGACATACGATTCTAACATTGGCTCATTTTCAATGTAGTTTCTGTTTTTGGGGGTTTTTTTTGTTTTTGTTTGTTTGTTTGTTTTAGACAGAGTCTCGCACTGTCACTCAGGCTGGAGTGCAGTGGCACAATCTTGGCTAACTGCAAGTGACTGCAAGCTCTGCCTCCCTCGTTCACGCCATTCTCCTGTCTCAGTCTCCCGAGTAGCTGGGACTACAGGCACCCACCACCACGCCTGGCTAATTTTTTTATATTTTTAGTAGAGATGGAGTTTCACCGTGTCTGCTAGCCAGGATGATCTCGATCTCCTGACCTCGTGATCTGCCTGCCTCGGCTTCCCAAAGTGCTGGGATTACAGGCGTGAGCTCCCATGCCCAGCCGTTTCTGTTTTTAAGACAATTAGGAAATAGCAAAACTCTTAACTCCAAGCAGTGGTATAGGATAATATTGTAAACATAAACAATAAGAAGTGACATCCATTATTTTTTGGTAGATTTATGATGAATTTTCTCTTGACTCTCTAATCGACCCACAGAATAAAATGAACACACATCTTTGGAAAGTAACTAAGTGGAAGACCCTGTTTTCGATAGGATAAAATGCAGATTTTCTATTGAAAAGTAAAGTCTTCATTTCAAAAATGTGAAGAAAATAGTGCTATAAAAATAATTTCAACGATTAAATTTAGTCAAAATAAAAGAGTTTTCTGTGCATCTATTGCCTTTTCATTTTATTTAGATTTGATCTAATTTTCATTAACTTTAAGCCTTTGCCCCTTATTATCTCTATTTAAGGTGGTCAAACAAGTGTCAATAGGAATATCGGGATTAGTAATGACTCGCACCCTGTTTAAATCATCAGGTTTGCTTGAATCCCTGATTATAGATATACTTACTGACACATTTTCATGATTAAAAGCTGTAAACTGGAACAGTCTGACCATTTTTGTCCAGACTAATAATCCCAGAGAATCTATACTTAGACATTGTATAGTCTATTTGAATCTAAATTGACTTTATAGTTAAGGATGCACAGTGTTGTCCCTAGGGAAACCGCTAAATAATGGCGTAAAAAGTACAAGTAAGCATCCAAAAGAGAAAATAAAATTGAAGAATGAATTAAACAAATTTAACTTAAAAGAGCGCAGTAAAGAAACAACAAATAAACAAAACAAGAGGAACCAATAGGAAACAAATAACAAAGAATGCTCTTAAATTCAAACATAAAAAATTACCAAGGCCAGGTAATTTTACCATATGAAAAATTAAATGGGCCAGGTGCAGTGGCTCATGCCTGTAATCCCAGCACTTTGGGAGGCCAAGGTAGGGGGATCAACTGAAGTCAGTAGTTCGAGACTAGCTTGGTCAACATGGTGAAACCCTGTCTCTGCTAAAAATACAAAAATTAGCTAGGCATGGTGACAGGTGTATGTAATCCCAACTAATCAGGAGGCTGAGGCAGAAGAATTGCTTGAATCCAGGAGTCAGAAGTTGCAGTGAGCCGAGATGATGCTATTGCATTCCAACCAGGGCAACAAGAACAAAACTCTGTCTCAAAAAAAAATTACACTAAATGTAAATGACCTGAATACCACAAACTAAAGAACAAATACAGACTGAACCAATAACCCAAACTCAACCACATGCTGTCTACAAGAGATGCACTTTAAAATTAAAAATACAAATAGGTTGAAAGTTGCAAACATGAAAAAAGATAGATCATATTAATGGTAAGCATATGGAAGCTGTGTGGCTATATTAATATTTTTAAAAGTAGACTGTAGAACAGAAGCTACTACCAAGGATTAAAAGAGTCATTGTATAATGATAAATTGAATAATTAATCAGTAATGGAGTTTAAGGTGGACATGAATGTTGGCAGACAGTAGTCAACTTATTATACAATACTAATCAAGTAAAAAATAGAAAAAACTTTAAAGTATTAGGGATAACAGTTGATTACTCTAGAAACTAGAAATGTTAAGAGGATAATATGGAATTTTATGAAAAAACATATGTCAATACATTTGATAATATATTAAATATTTCCTGGAAAATGTAATCTGTCAGAAATGAATTGGAAAACATAGAAAATTTAATATTTAGATGAATATAATTAATTAATAATATACAGAATATACTAAAGAAATTCTATTTATAATCAAAAGTTTCCCTTGAAGCAATTTATTCATCCATTTGGGTTTTTGTGTGAATTTCATGAAACACTGAAGAAAAATAGTATGCTATCCTTTACACACACCTTTAAAATGCCTAGAGGTATAGAGATGGCTTCCTAATTCATTTTGTGAGGCCCTGTTATTGAAATCTGGCAAAGATACTGTTAGAGACCAACAAATGAATGAATCCTCAATAAAACATAAGCAAATCCAATTCAGCAAAATATGAAAAATGATCTTACTTTAAGATCATGTAGGCTTTACACAAGGAAAGTATATATGAAGGTGAAAAATCATATAATCTCAATTGATGAAACTATTTGATAAAAGTCAGCACTCATTTCTGATCAGAACTCTCAGCAAACTAGGAATAGAATAAAATTTTCTCCACTTGATAAAGATATCTCTGAAAACTTAGGTACCACATACAATGGTGAAAAACTAAATGCTTTTTCATACAATTAAGAACAAGGCAAGAATGTATATTCCCAGCATATCTTTTAAATATTGTACTAGAGGTCTCAGCTAGTGCATTTGTGCAAGAAAAATAAGTTAAAGGCATATACAAAAGTGTGTGTGTGTATATATATGTATATATATGTCTGTCTGCATACACACAGAGATGTCTCCATAAAATATTTTAAGAAATAAAAAAAACCCTACTACGATTGACAAGTGAACTTAACAAGGCTGAAGGTGACATAGCTAGTACAAAATAAAACAAATGTACTTCTATACATAGTAGTAACAAATAATTGGAGAAAAAAACCAAAAATACTATTTTAAATATTATTAACAAAATAATGAAAATTAACAGAATATACACAAGACTTCTAGACTAAAAAACTATAAACATGGCTAAGAGCAGTTAAATAAGACCCAAATAAATGGAGAGACTTGTCATGTTTATTGATTGACTCACTCACATTGCTAAAATATCCATTTTCTTCAAATTGATCTATAAAGTCTATGTCCTTCCAATTACAATTCTAGTAGGCTTTCATAAGAATTAAGGTGATTCTAAAATGTATAAGAAAATATCCTATAAAATAGCCAAAATTCTTTCAACTCAACCATCAGAAGGCAAAGAACCCTATAAAAATAGTGCAAAGTCTCAAATGACATTTCACAAAATAAGATATACAATTGACATATCCACATGAAAATCTGTTCAATATCATAAGCCACTTGGGATATGCAAATTAAAATTACAATGAGATACCACTTCACTCCCACCAGAACCACTAAAATAGCTAAATTTAAAATATCTACAATAGTACCAACGGTTGGCTAGGTTCTGGAACGCCTGGAACCTTGAGAGTGTACAATGTCACAACTAATTTAGAGAACATTTTGGCATAGTCATATGTTAAACATAGGCCTACTATTTTACCCATCAGTCTGACTCCTAAGCATTTTTTCAAGAAAAAGGAAAAGAGATACACACACAAATTATTGTACTTGCATCAGCATAGTAACTCTATTCATAACAGGCCCAAACTAGAAGCAAACAAAGTGAATACATAAACAAGTGAATACAAAAACAAAATATGATATATCCATACAATATAATTCTACACAGTAACAACAACTACAGCAAAAGCATAATCAGACAAGCAACAACATAAAACATTTCCAAAAAATTACTTGAGCAAAGAAGCCAGGTATAAAAGTGTACATATTGCATACTTCAACTTATATAAATTCTTAGAATTTCAAAAGTAATCAATAGTGATAAAAATTAGGTCATTAGGTGCCAAATATTAAGGATGGTAAGGGGAATAACTTCAAGGTACACAAGAAAACTTTCTGGGTCTATCTTTATTAATGGGTCAATTATGGGAGTACATACATTTATCAACACACGAATTGTATATTTTAAGAATGTAAATTTTACTCTTTGTTAATTACACTTCAATAGAATTGATGAAAAATAAATTAGAATGGTCAAACTATCTTGAGGACATATTGGGACTGATGCTGCCAAATTACCCTCTTACTGATGCCTAGTATTTCAGAGCAAAGATAAAAGTGAAATTACTGGCAGAGAGAAGTTACAAAGAAGCTGAGACAAAGTGACTATGGGTAAATTTGATGCAAGTAGAGCATAAAGACAAAAAGGAAAGAAATAAGGTGGCTGAAGAGATAAATTAAAGAATAGGAAGAGCCTAGGCATAAATCCCTGAAGAGTAGCCCTGGTGTAAGGAATATAGGAGATTTGGGGTTGCTGCTGAACATGATTTTACAAATTTTAGGTAGCTAAATGTCAAGTCTTTATACCTACTCAGAAAAGGTAGACATAACATTACAGGTGATGGATGGAGAGATACAAAGTGTTCATAAAAAACTGGAATAGAGTGTAGCTGAGTTGATGTGAAAAAGGACAGGGTAAACTGAGCAATGGTAGGTAGTAACCCATATTCTGAAAGGTTCCATAGGCTGCTCATTGGGATTTGACTTCATCCTGTGGGAAATGAGGAATCAGCAGAAATTTACAAGACAAGCAGTAACTGACCAGCTTAGTATTTCACATACTTTACAGTGCCTTGACATAATGAAATCGTCAATATTTTATAGAGGACTATATCAAAAAGTGCCCTTTGAAAGGGAAGCCTGTCTTTTAAAATCACAATATCAAGGATGTTTTTGCTCTGAACAAAAGATACGGCCAAAAGATATGGCCCTTTTATATAATATGATACATGTATAATATTTTATATCATCACATATTTGGTCTAACTACTGAATTAGAACCCAAGGGATCTCAGCATTTAAAACCTTAAAATCTAATCTTTAAGGGTTAGGGAAGATCAGGAGATTCAGGCTTTGAAAATGGAAAAGAGGAGTGGTGAAGGATATGAAAAATTAAATTCAAATATACTTATGCATTGGAACCTGACCAATTTGAGAACATGGAGAGGTGTGGAAAGATCCTGTTACAAAAAGGCTTTGTCCCAGGCAAAAGAAAAAATATTTCTTTCATCTTAAAATGAGAGAACAGTTTACCTGAAAGTAAGAGTCAACTTGATATTTAGAACCATGATAAAGAATATAAAGTGACTATAAAAAATAATAATAAAAGAATGTCAGCCATTGCAGTTACTGTCCAAGGTCACATACCAGTCACTGAAAAAGCAAAGACAACCAAATATATGTTCTTTTGGCCTCTCTACATTTGATCCAATTTTAAGATGGATTGAAACATTGAGTCAAGTTGCAGTCGGCATTTCAGGGAATAAGACTTTCATCATGTCCTCAGAAAGGTCATTTCAGTCTAATAGATTTCATTAGACTATGCATTTTAGGTTGAAAGCATTTCTAAATGCATTGCTATGGAGTAAAACGCAACGTAGTAAAAAATGTTCCCAAGTTACTTGTCCTTACTTGGCGTAGTCTCATTATTTCAGTTATATTCCTTTGGACCACCCTAAAGTATTGTGCTCTTCTTTCATGTTTACATCCTTTCGACAATTTAAATTCGTTTAATAAAATCTACAGGAGGGAGAGACCTTTCTTGTTAACATATTTAACCTCTGGGGAATGTCTGTTTTCATATAATTATGCATAGACTTCATATTCATATAAATATTTTGTGCCTGCAGGGGGGTAAAATGGATCTCTCTCATGAATATTCAACAGTGCCATTTCTTCTAGTAAGACACAGACATCTTTCTTCATGGTTATTAAGCACTAGGATGTCTATATATATTTTCTCCTTCATGTTTTGTTTGCATAAAACTGATGAGATATAGGAACTGCCAAAGCAGACATTTATTATTCCAGGTACCTCAATATTATAGTGCCTTCATCCAAATAACTCAATAACATTTTTCACATTCAAATCTTCAGTATTATAAAGGTTGTTCCATACACACACACATACACACACACACGAACACACACACATATAATTCCAGAAGCACAAAATGAAATTATAAGTTATGAAGACTTGGCTTAAAATTGTGGTGGAAAGGAGCTGGCAGAGGCAAAGATACTTTATTCTCTTTGTGACATGACTTCTTGCAAGACAATCTTGTGCATGCTCAGATTTCAAATTCTGATAGTAAAGAGAAAGGTGGGCAACCTCTAGAAAGAAATTGGAAATTGTTTTTTAAAGTGAGTATTGCTGGGCACAGTGGCTCGAGCCTGTAATCCTAGCACTTTAGGAGGCTGAGGTGGGCAGATTACCTGAGCTCAGGAGTTCTAGACCAGCCTGGGCAACATGGTGAAACCCTGTCTCTACTAAAATTAAAAAAAAAAAATTTGCCAGGCGTGATGGCGTGCGCCTGTAGTCTCAGCTGCCCAGGAGGCTGAGGCAGGAGAATTGCTTGACCCGGGGAGGTGGAGGTTGCAGTGAGGAGCTGAGATGGTGCCACCGCACTCCAGCCTAGTGAGAGAGCAAAAGTCCATCTCAAAATAAATAAATAAATAAATAAATAAATAAATAAATAAATAAAATAAAGTGAGTGTTTTTCCATCTATAATAACATTGTTCACATAAAAAGTTGTCATCCTTTTCTTTATGCATTCAATAAATATGTATTGAACATCCAGTATACCAGAAAACATTATAGACTCTGAGAATACAGTTGGGAACAAAACATAAAATAGGCTGAGTCCCAGCGATAATACAGCTTACTTTCTAGAGAAGGAAGATGAAACAAATAAATGATCAAACAAATAACAAAAGTGGATAAATGAATGAACGATGTATTAAGTAGTGTTGAGCACTATGTAAAGGATAGGTTTAGGAAACTATTAACCTCCTATGTTAATGTATTTGTCACAGATATTGCACCCGTGTGTGTGTTTGTGTGTATGTTATTTTAGAGATTGAGTTTGTGGGTGTGCACTGTTTTATTTTATCGTCTCAGAAATAGTATGAAAAGTTTAGTACAGGCACCATCATTTAAAGATGATGGAAATCACTAACAGAGAATAAACCGCGTGCTCCAAGTCACACAGCTGGAGTGTAGCAGAGTTATGAATTCAATTTGGTGTCTGAATCCAGCTTCATGAACTTCCTACTGAAAGGACCATTCTCTCAGGTGATGGTTCTAATATTCATCCATTTGTAGTTCACAATTCTCAGGAAAGTGACCTGGAGAAAGCCAAGACATAATTGGAGGGAAAAATGTTCATAGACTAAATGTTAACATTTAAAATGGATTTAACCATGAAGAGAAAATTATAGTCAGCTAAATAAAGAATGTTCAGAGTAAAATAGAAGAAGAATCTTGCAAAGGAGGAGAAATAATATTCTTCTCTAGAAGAGAAAAAAGAGAAGATACACCTTTTCTTCTTTTCTTACCAACTTCAGATAAGTACATCATAAACATGGGAAAGTGGGTACTTTGGGGAGAGGCAGGATGAAAATGTAATACTAAGAAATTATTGGGAGCCTGAATTTTACGCTTCCTTCTAGCTTATTTCAATCTAGTTGTTGCAAATAGAATGGGAAGCCTTAATCATCAATAAAGATTATGATTATGCATCTTTCTTTTTTATTTTATTTTATTTATTTGTTTTTGTGAGATGAAGTCTCACACCGTCACCCAGGCTGGAGTGCAGTGGTGTGATCTTGGCTCACTGCAACCTCTGCCTCCAGGGTTCAAGCAATTCTCCTGCCTCAGCCTCCTGAGTAGCTGGGACAACAAGAGTGTGCCATCACACCCGGTTAATTTTTGTATTTTTAGTAGAGATAGAGTTTCACCATGTTGGCCAGGCTGGTCTCAAGCTCCTGACCTCAAATGATCTGCCTACCTTGGCCTCTCAAATTGCTGGGACTACAGGCATTAGCCACTGCTCCCGGCCAAGATTATGCATCTTTCTTAAGGTTGTGTGTGTGTGTGCATGTGCGTATCTCCTTCTGGGGAATGTGAAGGCGAGAGAATTCCAAAGGGGAAATACAAGCTTGTCAAGTTGTTTCAAACTGTGAAAAAGGGTTAATAAAAAGAAAGGGGCCTGGAAATGCTCTCTGAACCATTTAGAGAAACTTGACTATGTAGCACCATGCTTTTGCAACACACTTGAAGATGGGGATTTGGGCCTTTTACTCCCTAGAATAAGCCAGTAAAAATGCTGATTACAGCTTTTGTGTGGGGGTGATTTTTTTGTTTTTCCTTTACTCAAGGCTCAGACCCCCTTGAGTGGCAGAGATGGGGTGGTGTGTGTAAATGTCAGTATGTGCTCCCTCTTCCCCATACCACACAAGCCAAAAATATATCACATTAGCAACCAGCTTAGAGATAAATGAGAGGAAGCTTTGAGATCAAATCATCAATCTTAACCCATTGGTGGGGGTCCCAGATGTGACACAGACTTGGAAACTCCTGTTGTGGCAGTGATTGTAACTACAAAGACAATATCATATTGTTCTTTCCCTAATAATGACGGGGAGCTTCTGTCTCCTAAATCAGAGCTTATTTTCCTCCCCAAAAACCAGCAAAGCCATTATTTAAACAGTCACCTTGAAAAACACAATGCTTTCTGAGATAGAGGGACTCTCCTTGATTTCTTACTCTTAGCATATTCTTTATCCAACTCATGAAAATTTCCTTAAGGTTACAAATAGCTTTAAAATAATTCCCCCACAAGGTCTTTGTAGATATTTAAACGCTTTAAAACCTGAAATCACCCTGAAAAAGCACGCAGAGAAAAATGAACTAGATGACTCAATTGAGTAAACCTGTTCCATCTCTACAGGGAAAGATTTTTATGAGAACAATGTTAAATCTGCAGAGCTGTGAGTTAAAAAAAAATTATAATCAATGTTGAATCTGTCAGTCTAGCTTGAGTTGGCTTTTAGGAAATCCAGAGAAGGACAAATGATTACAAGAACACTGGCCATTAAGTCTAAAGGTTTCAAGTAAAACGTTTGTGTTCTTTGTTGGATGGTTGTGAGTTTATGATCTAGAAGAGGTCATAAGATTTTTTAAGTTGGATATTGATTCATCAAAATTCTCTTGACACTTTGAATTCTCAAATAATGAATATTTCTAAGTGAGATCTCGAAGTACACAGGAGAGTAAGCCAGGAATTAACATTCTAGAAAGTTAATTGAATGATCTAAATTGTCAAACTTGATTTAGATGAACCTTTTAAAAATTAAGTTTTAAATGGACATTGTAAAAAATTCAAGTTACACAAGAAAATAGAGAATAAAAGCTAATCCTCTCAGCCTTCCTGTCCCCAGTCCTGATATTTGACTTCTTCTTTCAATGTGAGTCTAATTAGCCCACCAGGCAAGGACTATTCATTTTTTTAATCTAGTATATACTTATTTGAAATGTGTGAACATGGTCATCAAAAAGCTTTCTAGACACACAAATCTCATATCGTAAATTCATTCTGGAAACTGCCAGCAGTCAAGAAGTCTAGCCATTTGGAAATTATAAGAGGTTTCAGCCTGGACCTTGAAACTACCCCTGGGAATCTGATTGCTATTTGTCTTGAATTTTTCTTTGAACAATGCTCATCCTTCACTGAGGCCTGGACTTGAGTGCAATTTAGTGTTAGGTAGTTTGTGGCTCAGGAGGATTTGAGTCATATTCTTAATTTTGCAATAGCTATGTGGTCTTAAGCAAGTTAACTGTATATGGATGGATCTTGGTCTCTTCACCTGTACAATAGTGATAAACATCCAGCACAGAGGAGCATGAAAGCATCTGTGGTAGAGCCCACCAGCTGCCTACGTCTTAAAAGAATTAGCTAGACATATTTATAACCAGAAGAAGGACCTTTCCTTGCCTTTCTTGTGCAAATTTCTGTATGATAATATGTAAGTAGAATGTTATGTGCAACTTCTGGGAGCCTTTCTTATAAGAAAGCAATACACACTGTCTTTCATTGACGTATGCATCCCTTCCTCCATTTTGCTGCTTTTCTTATGGATGCTATGATCTTAAACTCTGAATATGAGGACCACTACCAAGGGAAGATAAAGTACTAACCTGGAAAAATTTGGGTGCCTAAGGTGTAGAGGACTATGTGCTCGCCAACAGGGTGTTCCCGATAAGACCTGCTCTCGCAAATGAAGCAGGGCATTCCCGATAAGTCCTGCTCTTGCAAACGAAGCAGGGCGTTGGGGGCTTGTTTACGTGTAAACATCTTGAAAATCCAGAAAGTCAGGGAAAGGTCAGAAAAACAACAATGTGTCTTGTGACTTGGCAACATTCCACAAACGACTGTATAAAATAAAGCAGAGCTCGCCATTCGAGGCGGCCGCCATGTTTGTCTTGTCTTATGTTGTCTTGTGTGTTCATTCCTTTGTTTAGGAAACACGCAGACCCCAACACTAAGGACTTCGTGAAACAGAAATATCACACTAGCCCTAAAAATTATATACATTTGTTTTCCATCTATCTGAGAGAGAAATAACTATTTTGTCTGCATCACAGTTTTGTTTTCCATCAATTGCCAGCAATATTAATTTTAAATATGTAAAATGTAGTTCCAGTAAGCAGAGTACTCCTATAATGGAACCCAAAATACACAAAATTGGCTGATTGAGAGGGACAGAGTGGTGGATGGCAAGGACTCAGATATTGCAGACTGAAAAACTGATGACCTTTGTTATACAATAGCAAAGCATTTGATTAAATTGTTACTTGTCCTTGGAAAGGAGACCATGAGCTAGTCAGCTGTGACATTAGAGTAAATTATAGGAAAAATCCAGCAAGTATATGTGAGTTTACTACTTCTTGCCACTTTTAGTAAAACCCTGCATATAAGATACAAATTCTGGCTCAAGCTAGATGGCCTGCAAAGAGAGATAGAATTTTATAAAGTCTCTGCATCTGGCCTAAGATTCGAGTTAACTGAGAATCCAATTATTTGAATCCTTACCTCACTGTAAAGGTCAATTTCTTTGTTACCCAAAATTAAAGTTTATATGGAATACCGTGAAAAATATCTTGAACAGAAAATAAGATATTGTGCCCGCAGGCGAGATTTTCAAGCATCTTCTGTTAAGAATTGCTTGCTCAACAATGTAAGTCATCTCACTTGCAGAGATCAAATTAAGAAAATTGCCTTATCATTTAAACCCACTGTTACACATGGTGTAATAGTCATTAGAACTGTTCACCTTAGATGCATATAGTAGGACTGCACTTCTCCATTCTTTGTGAAGTTAAGTGTCAGACACAATGAATTACTTAAGTGAATAAAATGTGAATAGATTCACATATTTAATGACAATATCATAAAAATGGGTCAGAGGTTTGGTATATCCCCCTTCTTCTGATATAATGGTCCTAGAAACATGTGTTAAAAGGGAAGTATATGAGCCCACATCCCTTAAAAACTACTGTAATAAGAGTTTGTTGGAAAATCTTTGTTTTTCTTAGATGCTGTACTTTTAGGGTTGTATGCTTTTATCATGTGCTGACTGACACTGACACTTTAAACAGAGATTACATTAAATTGAAGGGATGAGGGGGAAATGGGCAAAGCCCAGATGGCTGACAAATCAGAGACTAAAATAATTTAATTTAAAAACTATATACTTGTAGATGGGAAAAAAGGTTCTCCTTACCCTCTACCCTGCTCTCAACCTGAAACTGCCTTTGCAAAAATTACAACAGTGAGAAAATTATGATAGTGAAATAAATCTAATCTAACCAATGCCATCCAGCTTGCTTCTAACCTCCAAGCTGTCCTTGTTCATTCCTGGGCATAGGCCAAACTAATTTGGGGAAAAACTTAGTGTACTAGTCAGTTCTAGCATTGCTATAAAGAAATACCTAAGACTGGGTAATTTATAAAGAAAATAAGTTTAATTGGCTCAATGTTCTGCAGGCTGTACAGGAAGCATGATTCTGTCATCTCCTCAACTTCTAGGAAGACCTCAGAAAACCTTCAATCATGGCAGAAGATGAAGGGTAAGCAGGCATATCTTACATGGCCAAAGCAGGAGTAAGGATGGGGTGGAGGTGCTAACACTTGTAAACAACTAGATATCATGGTAACTCACTCATTTAATATCAACAGAATAGCACTGAGGGCATGGTGCTAAACCATTATGAAAAACTGCCCCCATGATCAAATCACCTCACACCGGGCCCCACCTCCAACATTTGGGATTACAATTGACCATGAGATTTGGGTGGGGACACAGATCTAAACCATAGCATTCTGCCCCTGGCCCCTCCATATTTCTTGTTCTTCTCACATTTCAAAATCTAATCATGCCTTCCCAATAGTCCCTCAGCATCTAAACTAATTCCAGCATTAAAAAAAAAAAAAAAAAAAAAAAAGATAGTCTAATCTGAGCTAAGGCTAGTTCCTTCTGCCTATGAGCTTGTAAAATAAAAAACAAGTTAATTACCTCCAAACACAACAAGTTACATTCCAAAATACAATGGGAATACATGCATTGGGCAAATATTCCCATTCCAAAAGAAAGAAATAGGCCATCAAAGGGGGCTACAGGCCCCATGAAATTCCAAAATGCCACAGGGAAGTAATTAAATCCTAAAGCTCCAAAATAATCTCCTTTGACTCCATGTCCTATAATCAGGGTCCACTAGTGTGAGTAGACTCCCAAGGACTTAGGCATTTCTGCTTCTGTTTCTTTGCAGAATTCAGACCCCATGGCTGCTCTTACAGGCTGGTGTTGAGTGCCTGCAGCTTTTCCAGGTGCAAGGTGCAAACTCTTAGTGGATCTGCAATTTTGGGGATCTGGAGGATGGAGGCACTCTTCTCTCAGCTCCACTAGGTGGTGCTCCAGTGGGGACTTGGTGAGGGGGCTTCAAACCCACATTTACTGTCCTTGCTGCTCTAGAAGGGGTTTTCTAAGAGGGCTCCTCCCCTGAAGAAGGCTTCTGCCTGGACATTCAGGCTTTTTCATACATCTTCTGAAATCTAAGTGGGGGTTCCCAACCCTAAACTCTTGTACTCTGCATGCCTGCGGGATTAACACCATGTGGGAGCTGCCAAGGCATATGGCTTACACCCTCTGAAGAATCAACCTGAGTTCTACCTGAGCTCCTTGGAGTCACAGCTGGTGCTAGAAACAGCCAGGATACAAGGAGCAGCATCCTGAGGCTGCACAGGGCCATAGGGACCTGGGCCTGGCCCGTGGACTCATTCTTCCCTCCTGGGTCTCTGAGCCTGTGACAGAAGGGGGATGCTGCAAAGGTCTCTCAAATGCCTTGGAGACATTTTTCCTATTGTCTTGGATATTAACACTTGGCTCTTCTTTCTTTCTCCCAGAGGAGGCTAAGCATCCGTTAACTCTTAAAGGATGAGTATGAGTTCCCAAGCAAATCACAGAGAGAAACATATTACTGGAAATGAAAAACAGCGCATACAAGAAACTATGGCAAGGAGAAAAAAAAAAAACTGGTTCATTTAAGAAACTATAGAAAGTTTACAGAGGAATTATGAATGTTGAGCCTAGAGAGGATCCACATCAGTAGTATCCATGCTGAGATATGATCCAAATACCTCCCACCAGTCCCCACCTTCAATATTGGAGATTACAATTGAACATGAGACTGGGGTGGGGACACCGATTCAAACTATATTACATAGTTTATAGTTTAACTTTGAACAAAAACCTGTTGTTCCTGAAACAAACCCCCTTCTTGTCTGAGGACCAGTCTGCCTTTGTAGATCAATAGATTAGCCACAAGATTAGATATTACAGTTTAGGAGTCATGCAGCTGGAGTCCACAAGATTCTGAATGTCCTCAAATTGCTCCTAGGGTTAACATTATTCACAAAAACTAAGCTCAGTGTTCAAGATATTTCAGAGACCCCACATTCTGATGCACCAGCTGGCACCACCAAGATGGGTAATCTGGTTCAACCAGTTCAGTGATCCCACCCAGGAACCAATGACAACAAGAAAAATCCACTTCAACCCCCTATGATTTCATCTCTGACTTGACCAATCAGCACTCCCCACTTCCCAAACCCTTACCCATCAATATATCATTAAAAACTCCCTTCTCCAAATTTTCAGGGAGACCATTTCACATAATAGTAAAACTAATCTTTTTAGTTTTATTAGTATAGGTGGTTCCATATGAATTAAATTCTTTTTCTATTGCAATTCCCATCTTGCAAAAACAGTTCTGTCTGAGAAGCAGGCACAGAAAACCCACTGGGTGATTACAAACCCCTGAATACAATCCAGCTAAAGTGATCAGTTAAAATATGTTTAGGAATAGAAGAATATCTGTGGCTTCCATACAAACATTGGTTGTTGATCTTGCCTTTGTGTATTGGTTGGAGTTCTGTTGACTTCGTTTGAACTTGATTCTAGAACACAGGGTCAGATCGAGTCAACTCCACAAGTCTCTCATGTCTTAGTTAGCCTTTCAACCAAGGAGCATATCTTTTCATGGAGAAAGGCAGGAACACAAGAGGAAAGCCCTAACATGCAGTGCATGTCAGACCTCAGAGTATAAACCAAAAATAAAATTCTAAACCCCGAGCTGAATGATAGACCTTTCCCTCAGCCAAGGTCATTCCAAAGTTAACTTGAGAAACTAGCTCAGGCCATGATGGAAAGTGGGGGTTGAGCATGACTTACTATATCCTCCTTCCTCTGGAATTTAGGTGCAGTTGAGTAGCTTTACCATTAATATAGAGACATTAAGACTGATGAAGTAGACCCTTTACAGCAATAAGGCACCAAATTCCAGCCTGACTCTAGTATAGTATCACATAACAGATAGCAGACCCTGAAAGAAATCGAAGTATTTTTACCCCGAAATATATCTTAATGACATACTTTGAAATGGTCCTGCCAAGTTGTCTCTTGTGGGGAAAATATATGTTCTGTAAAGAACTGATTCCGTATCCTTTCCAGGACTTTTTCCTGATCCAGGAGATAATTAACTAACAATCTGGTACCTTTTTAGGTCTGTTAAGACTTCTAAAGCCTGCTACCTGGAGTCTTCAACTTCATCTGCATGATAAAACCTTATTATAGCTACAACCCCTTATCTTAGCCCACACATTTCTTTCTATTGATTCCATGTCTTTAGGTAATAACTTTTACAACCAATTGCTAATCAGAAAATCTTAGAATCCACCTATGACCTTGAAGCCCCCATGTCTGTTTGTCTCACTTTTCTGAACCAAACCAAATGTACATCTTACATGTATTGATTGTTGTCTTATTGTTACAGTTGGTAGCTAGACGGGCATGAGCAGGGTAGGAGAGGGCTCCTTTCACCACCCACCAGGAATATCAGGTGACCATCAGGTGATGGTCAGGTGGTTGTTAACTGTCTCTCTAAAATAATAATTGGTTGTAGCTAGTGCCAGGGAAAGGCAGTTTCCCAATAAATAGAAAAAAACCTGAAACTGGTGATCAGAAGCTTCCCGATAAGATTGCAGGAGTTGGGCAAGTGGGCTCAAGCATGCACATTAAGAGACAACATGGTGGAGTTTAACTGGTATATGACCTTCTAAGGCCATTCACTGGTAAGGGAAGAATGCTTCAAGTAAGCATGCATACAACTCCAGCAAACACACTGCACATGCTCACCTCCCAAGTGCTAGCAGGCCACTGCACATGCAGACAGCCCACCCCAAGGGAAGAATCATGAAAGAAGGAATGCATGACTCTGGAGGTATGCCAACCTATAAAACCCTAAGTCAAAGGTCAAACATGCAATTGAACTCTCAAATTGCCCTCTTCCAAGTGTAGTTTCCTTCCTTCTGTTTTCGTTCTGAAGCTTTTTAATAAACTTTCACTCCTGCTCTAAAACCTGCCCAGTCTCTCCTTCTGCCTCATGGCCATCAGTTGAATTCTTTCTTCTGAGGAGGCAAAAACTGAGGTTGCTGAGGACCTATACAGATTCACCACTGGTAACATTGTGTCTACCTAAAACGTGTAAAACCACACTATAGCCCAACCACGTTGCGCACATGTTCTCAGGATCTCCTGGGATTGTGTCATAGGCCATTGGTCACTTATATTTGGCTCAGAATAAATGTCCAAATATTTTACAGAATTTTACTCTTTTCATCAACAGGATCAACTCTCATTTGCTCGCATCCCACCAGATAAGTCACATGGCCAACAGGAGCCCATGAATGGGGAGGGAAAATGACCACAGAGGTCAGGGAGACAGAACTAATGAAGGACCCTAATTGTATCTCTATATTTTCTTCAAGGGGATACATTCAAGTTTATGAAAAGCTTTGCTGAGGTCTCTCATATTTTGATGCTGAGTTCCAATATTTTCAACTCACATCCCACAGTACATGGATAAATTACCTGATCCATAGAAAAATTAGATCGTTGAGGGTTTAGGCGTTTGATCATTACGGAAGTGAAAGACTTCAAAATTCTTTCTCTTGAGAGACCAAGGAAGACCGAGGCATTGTTTATGCCTTCAGTGTCTGAGGCCTGGGTGATACAGGGCAACAACACTGATACTGCTGCTGAAAGAATTAACCACCCACATCTCCTAAACTCCAACTGCCTGCTTTAGATTTACATTCTTTACTGCTGCTTAGTCTTTTCTCACAAATGCTAATGAAGTAACTTAAGGAAGCTGGAAGGCAATTGTTGGCATAACATAGGTAAACTTCTTTGTAGTGTCTCAGTAAACAGAAACTAGATCTTCAGATTTACATACTCAATGCTTGAATTGAAAGTAAAGTGCTTGGCTACTGGTTCTCTTCAGCCCACTGTTTTCATCAAATCTCTCTTGTTACCTCATTTATTTGCTGTGAGAATTCCAGCAAATGCAATCTCTTTTCTGTTCATTTACTGATGCACTTGGAATTGATACCCCAGCTGTGTTTCTGTGCCTGATCTTCCCTTTAGCTCAAATCAAACTGTTTATTTCTTAAAAGACAGAAGCTTCCACCAAAAACTAAGCAACCATTTCTAAGCATCCAAAGAATTGTGTGTTTTTGTGCTGTAAAATTCATGAGCATCTAATAGAAGCTAAAGGACTTTCACCCCAAAAAGTTCTATTAAGTTATAGCTTCAATCTTAAGTTTTCTTTTAAACTGTAAGAATAATGCTGAGCCACACTAACTCTAATTGCAGTGAAGTCTTTAGTTACAAGAACTCAAACTATCCAAACCTTGGTTAATTAAAATTTAGACTCAACTTATATCTCAACAATGTATGCAAGTGATAAGACTCGTCTCAAAATTTTTTCGAAATGTCCAATTGCAGTGCAAGCCTTAGGGTCAGAATAGATTTTAATTATATTCTAGTTAGCTCCAGGGATCTATGAGCTTAAATGATTCAGCTCTGTACAATGCTGTTAAGGCACAGTCCCTATACCACTGCATTCCTAATAATATATAGAGTCATGCCTCACTTAATGATGAAGATTCATTGTGAGAAATGCATTATTCTGTGATTTTGTCTTTGTGGCAACATCACAGGGTATACTTACACAAATGTCGGTGGTAAGCCTATACGCTAGGCTATTGTTCCTAGACTGCAAATTTGTACAGCATGTTATTATACTGAATATTATAGGCAGTTGTAACACAATGATAGGTATTTGTGTATCTAAACATAGAAAAGTAAAGATTTTAAAATGGTACACCTATATAAGAGTCCTTACCATTGAAAACCAAAAATAAATTCTAAGCCCCACAACAGACTGATGGACCCTTCCCTTGGCCAAAGCATTCCAAAGTTAATCTGAAAAACTAGTTCAGGCCATGATGGGAAGTAGGAGTCAGACATGCCTCATTGTATCCTCCTCCCTTTGGAATTCAGGCACATCTGACGAGCCTTAACACTAAAATAGAGACCTTAAGACCAATAGAAAAGACTCTTTAAGACTGATAAGAGAGATCCCCTTCTACTGATACTATCTGCATAAGGGGCACCTTGGTCTGCACAGCCTCTTATCTTAATCCAGGTATTCCCTTCTATTGATTCTAGGTCTTCAGATAATAACTTAACTCTTTTGACCAATTGCCAGTTAGAAAATTATTGAATCCACCTATAACCTGGAAGTCTCCACTTTGAGTTGTCCTGCCTTTCCAGACCAAACCAGTGTACATCTTACATGTATTGATTGATGTCTTATGTCTCCCTAGAATGTATAAAACCAAACTGTAGCCCAGCCACCTTGGGAACATGTTCTCAGGATCTCCTGGGGCTGTGTCACAGTTCATTGACACTCATATTTGGCTCAGAATAAATCTCTTTAAATATTTTACAGAGTTTGACTCTTTTCATTGGCACCATGAATGGGGGTTACAGGACTGGAACTTGCTCTGAGTGAGTCAGTGAGTGAGTAGTAAGTCAATGTGAAGACCTAGGATATAACTATACACTTCTGTAGGCTTTATAAACACTGTACACTTTGGCTACACTACATTTATTTAAAATTTTTTTCTTTAATAAATTAACCTTAGATTTCTGTAACTTTATAACCATGTTAACATTTTGACTCTTGTAGTAACACTTAGCTTAAAATACATTGTACACCTGAACAAAGACATTTTTATATTCTTATTCTATAAGCTTTTTTCTGTTTTTAAAAATTTTAAATCTTTTTACTAATTAAACATTTTTGTTAAAAAAAAAAAAAAGACACAAACACACACATTAGCCTAGGCCTACACAAGGCCACCGTCATTGGTATCTCTGTCTTTCACCTCCACATCTTGGGGCACTAGAAGGTCTTCAGGGACAATAACACACATGAAGCTGTCATCTCCCATGATAACATTGTCTCCTTCTGGAGCACCCCTTGAAGGTCCTGCCTGAGGCTCTTTTACAATTAACTTTCTTCTTAACAAGTAGAAGGATTAAACTCTAAAGTAAGGATACAAAGTATAGTATGGAAAATAAACCAGTAAGTCATTTATTATCATTACATACTGTACACCATTGAATGTGCTTTACTTTTATGAATGGCAGCACAGTAGGTTTGCTTATAGCAGCATCATCAAACACATGAGTACTGCATTGTGCTACCACTTTATGAATGCTACATCACCAGAAGAGAGGAATTATTTTAGCTTCATTATAACTTATGGAACCGCCATTATATAGGTGGTCTTTTATTGACCAAAACATCGTGATAAAATTCACAACTATAATTGGCAGGTTTTTTTCAAATATCCAGAAGCTGGTTATGTTTCCAACAATTTCTTTCAGCTGCAATACAGACAATGATTCGTAACTTTCTTCCAGGGTTCATTGATGAGAAGTATGCCCTTCAAAATGTTAAAGGACTGATGGTCTTTACTATTTATTTCTACCACTAGTTCATTCAAGATGCTGGCGTCTCTGCAATCAACATAAAAATTTCAACATCAAACATTATTCTCTTTCTTTTAAACTTTTATGCTAAATTAGCACTGTATAGCCGACCACACTTCTCTTCCAGTATGAATCAAATATGTTTGTGAGATTAACGCCCAAAGAGAATCTAAATGGAACAAATTAGTGTAGTATATCAACTGAAGCAGATGCAGAAACTCACAAGGTACAAGCATGTGTATGTAATGGCATCTACTCTCTTGGCTTATAGACTTTGAAAATAATATATAGCATATTAGACTATTTATTACTAAAATAGTGTAAGTCAAAGAAAAAGGACCAAGGCAAGTCTCAATCATTTTAGGAGGTTTATTTGCCAAGGTTAAGGATGCATCTGGGAAAGAACAGAGATTCACAGGAAACTATGTGGTTCATGCTGTTTCTGAAGAGGGTCTGGGGAGCTCAGTATTTAAAAGGAAAATGGCAGGTATTGGAGAAAGAGCAAGACATTTTTTTAAAGGGTGTGAGTAGGTAAGACACAAGTGGTTACATTCTTTTGAGTCTTTGATCAGCCATTCACATGTGCGGTGGGGTACAGGAATAGTCACTTATGCATTCATCTAGCTCTGTGAATCTGAAATTTTACATAAGATAATATAAACATAGGACAGAGGAAACAATCAGATATACATTTGTCTCAGGTGAGCAGAGAGATGACATTGAGTTCTGTCTTTTGTCCCGTACCTGTGAAGATAAGATATCAATTTACATTGTCAGGATGAAATTCCACAGAACTATTTTAGGGTAAAGACCTTGGGGCCTAGAAGATATGTCCTTTTGAGTCAATTGTGAGGGAGGGATGGAGCTTTTTAATCTTTGTTGCTATCTTATTTAGGAACACAATGAGAGGCAGGTTTGTGTGACCCAGTTCCCAGCTTGACTCTTTTCCTTTTTAGTGAGTTTGGGGTTCTGATATTTATTTTCCTTTCACAATGGAAAATAACATAAATGTGTATATGTGTATACATTTTGTGTGCATGTGCACGTATATCTGCACACACATGTGTGTGAACATATGTGTACATATGTATATACATGTGTATATGTGCAAATGTGTATGTACTTACATCTCCCATATACTATTTCAAAAATTAACATTCTATATCCTGTAACTATGTTCCAGGACAGTGACAAACAAGGTATGTCCTAACACCAAACTCCTTCCTCTCTTCTCCTAAACAATGAAATTTCTGGTGAGAAGAGTAAATGTTTCCTATTCCAGTTGTGTTCTGCCTTGGTTCTGTGTGTCTCAACTGATGCTCCAGCCACCACATGAGGACCAGCTTCCCATAGGCAATCTGGAAGTAGCTCCCACTTTTTGACTGGTGACTTCTTTGACTCCAGGAAGTGGGAAACTGCCAAGCACTTGGCACACATTCTTGGCACCCCATTGCGTGGCACCTCCTTCCCTGTCTTCTCTCCTTCCCTGTCTTCTCTCCTTCCCAACTCCCATTCTTTAAGACGACTCTCTGAATGAACAACCTACACGAAGCCTTTGTCTCAGGCACTGTTCTCAGGAAAACACAGGTTAAGAATTAAGCCCTTCACAAGGGTGTCAAATGAAGAAAGACCTAATGATATTCACCATATTGCTTTTATCCAGGCAGAGATATAGATACTTCAGGGCAGTTTAAATGTTATGAGATAAAACTGCTATTTTTGAGTCTCTTCTATTAAGCAGATAATTCAATTATAGATTATTGTCACTATTTGAAAACCTATTTTGCAGCAGATATTCTGTAGTGATTTTAAAATATTTTATTTGGAATCAAAGTTTTTTTCTAGAAAAAGTACTTTCCTAATGTTAATGTAGCATGTTGTTAAAAGCATATAATTGAAGTATTTATTTGCTCCTTGTCTTTTCCAATTGAACCGCATGTGGAGATTTGGAGAGAAAATGTGCTCAGCTACAAGACTATATTTATCCTTCTTCCACGCAGCTAAGCAGGGCTGTGTGGCTAAGCTCTGGCAAAGACATGAAATAGTAAAATATGGAACTCCCAGGAGTTCTCTTAAGAGGGAAGCAAATACAGTCTTCTCAGATGCCTTTTCCCTTCTTCTGGATGCCTACCTTGAAAATGGTTCTGATGACTGGATGGCCAGCAGTAATTTGAGCAATAAGGTGACTTTCAGAAAGGAAGCCGAGAATGGGAACTAGAAGAGCAGAAACTTGAACTCAGGGTCCCTCATAATCACAGAATCACCATGCGAGATGTGAGTGTCTCACCTCTAAACATCTGTTACTTAAGTAGAAATAGTCTATCATTTTGAGTCATTTTATCAATCACATGCATTAAAAAATAATCATAACATTAAAATTCCACATGTAGAAATTGCAGGCAAGTGTTAAGGTAGTGGTTCTCACCAGGGGTGATGTTGTTTCCAGGAATGTTTGAAAACATTCAAGCACATTTTTGGTGGTTACAACCTGAAGCAGAAAGAGTTACTACTGTAGCAGGAAGGAGCCGCAGACAAAAGTTCTCAGACACCGAGTTACAGAAGGAAGGGGTTTATTCGGCCAGGGGCATGGGCAAGACTTCTGTCTCAAGAGCCAAGCCGCCCGAGTGAGCAATTTCTGTCCCTTTTAAGGGCTCACAACTCTAAGGGGGCGCGTGTGAAAGGGTCGTGATTGATTGAGCAAGCAGGGGGTACGTGACTGGGGGCTGCATGCACCAGTAATTAGATGGGAACAGAACAAGATAGGGATTTTCACAGTGCTTTTCTATACAATGTCTGTAATCTATAGATAACATAACCGATCAGGTCAGGGGTTGATCTTAAACTAGCAGACCCAGGGTGCAGCGCCGGGCTGTCTGCCTGTGGATTTCATTTCTGCCTTTTAGTTTTTGCTTCTTCTTTCTTTGGAGGCAGAAATTGGGCATAAGATGATATGAGGAGTGGTCTCCTCCCTTACTACTGGCATCAAACAGGTAGAGGTCAGAGATGATGTTAACTATGCTACATGCACAGGACAGCCCTCTCAACAAGGAATGATCTGGTCCAAATATCCACAGAGCCAAAGTTGAGAAATCCTGCATTAAGCTAATCCATACCACCGTAATCCCTCACCCTACCCCTCTGCACTGCCCCCATATCAACTGATTCTTCTATACAAGAAGTTGCCCAAATGATTCTTCAGATAAACCTGCTTTGTTGGTTTACCCTTTTGATTTTAGCCTGATTGGTGTTATTTTTCCCCCAGAGTAGCAGAAAGATAGCAGTAACTTTCTAATGTCATAAAGTACATGTTCTCCTGACATTTTTTTTTTCTTTCTTTTTTTTTTTTTTTACTTTTTTGAGAGATTTTACTGACAGACAGCAGAGCAAAGTGGGAGTTTAATTTTAGAACAACTCGATGAAATAGCAGATATAACCCAACTGCACACACTTCATTGTTTTCTTTCTAAAGCTAAAAACATTTGCCACCGTGGGAGGTGGTATAACACATATTCAATTATCCTCCTTGCACTTTGTTAAGACTTAAAAATACTTTTTGTTCATTTTCTTATTAAAAAATAAAAGATGTTCATCACAGAATGATTACAAAAATCATTATTATTGAGCAAAAAGAAGAAAATTACAACCATCTATAATCCCAACAGACCCAGAAAAACTATTAACTCCACAAAATATATGTGTTCAGATCTTTGTTCTATAGACATGTATTATATTTATATATACATGAGACCAATCTCTTATTCTTTACAACCAGAACTTTTTTTCCCTACTTAGAAATATACCCCACTTTTAACAATAACTGTCAATCTATCTTTCCAAAAGCCCAGACCTCCCTTTTAAAAGGGAAAAATAATTTGTTATATTTCTAAATGACAAAGAGTTTCACACAGATGCACTTTCTGCTTTAAGGATGATTAGACACTCTAAAAACATGGGGAATTTTCCTCACACATTAGCAAGGAAGGCCATTGTTCCTGTATTGCTCGAAGCATTCTCTACTGTTGTAGAAATCACAGCCTCCACCTATCTCCCTCAAACACTGACAAGCACACGCATATACGTACATACTTACATACATATATATATGCACATACATACACACACATTACATTTTAGATATAAATATATTTAATGTTTTATATATTTAATATTTTCCATTGAGGCCTATGAGAATACATACCTTAAAATATATAATCAAAACTCCTAGTAGGGAAAGAACCTCCCGGTTTGCTATTAATTTAAATAATAAATTGAAAGTTGTTTGAAAAAAGACAGCTTAGGAAAAGGAGCTGTCCTGCCTGGAGAAACAGAAGGTTAGGGATATAATTGGTACTTACCAAACTGAAATTGCTTTTTTAAAGAAAAGAAAATCATAAGGTTGGGAATCTGTAATTTTTCCAATTGACATTATATTCCAAAATATTTTACAGGAGCTTACCAGGGAGCATTTGCCCTAAAGAATTTCAACTGGCCTGCTGTAGCACCACACCCAAGGAGATGTTAGGTTTGCCTTCTCTGGCCTGCACTACTGAGTCAACCCTATCTATGTGTTCATACAGTAAGAAGAAAGGAGTTGAGTCTGCTCCTACTAGCAGTTTATCTGCATATGTTGTCTCAGTCGAGAAAGGAGATAATCAAGCTTATTGAAGCTTGAGTCTACACACTGTTGCTAAAGATTTAGTCATTATGGAATCATTTTGTTTTTTATTTATTTTGAAATGTACTGACATCTATTTCCTCAATTGCCTATGATAGATCCAGAGAAGTTCAGTCACGTGGAATAAGCATTGGTTTGTGAATGATGTGTTACTTTCTGATGTGAATAGGGCCGTGAACTTCTCAGGGCTATAGTCTCTCCTATATGAAAGTGATGCTCTCTACTAATCCTGAATGCAGAAGCATGGGCTGATACACAAATGCTCATGTACGCGCACACACACACACACACCAGTGAAAGAGATATCAAATGTAGGTGAATTGAACTAAACCAATTTCACCAATTTCATTAAAGCCGTGGAAGAGAATTGTGCTTCAATAGAAAACTATGCGTTGTCTGTAACACACTCTTCCGTATTGTCTGATTCTGAACTGTGTACATTGTAGACAACTGATAGCAATGCAAAATAACTACTGTGTATAGACATAAAAAAGAATTCTGTTTGGTAGAAGGACAACCTGTTCTCCCTCCATGGTAAAGCTAGTTTTGATTCTAACACAGCAAAGGGTTAAGTCAGCAGGCCTAGGTTGCTTCTATCCTGTACATTTCAAACAACAGCCCTTATTCAGGTTTGGATCTTGGTCAGTTTCTGGGAGATAACTCCGAGCCCTTAGAATAGTCTGCCTGATAAGAATGTTTTATAGGCGGGAGCGGTGACTCACGCCTGTAATCCCAGCACTTTGGGAGGCTGAGGAGGGTGGATCACGAGGTCAGGAGATCCAGACCATACTGGCCAACATGGTGAAACCCCGTCTCTACTACAAATACAAATAAATTAGCTGGGTGTGGTGGCACAGGTCTGTAATCCCAGCTACTCTGGAGGCTGAGGCAGGAGAATCACTAGAACCTGGGAGGTAGAGATTGCAGTGAGCCGAGATTGTCCTATTGCACTCCAGCCTGGTGACATAGCAAGACTCCATCTCAAAACAAAACAAAAAAAGAATGCTTTATATATATTTTTTTTGTTCCCTGGGCCACTCTAAACTGGTTTGCCCAGATAAGCTTATCCTAACAATGTGATTTATGGTGAAAGTCTATGTTTACTCTGGGGGCTGGAGTCTGAGTAGCTGAGGTCAGTCACATGGCCACTGCATGCCTACATGATTGACCATCTCCTCCTAAAGTCCTCAGGTGAGCTTTCCATCACATGTGTTGTCACATATCGTTGCTAGCAGACTTAAATGCATCCCCGTGCCAATTCCCTTGGTGGGAAGTGGTTACCTGGAAGCTTGTGTCTGGTTTCTCCTGGACTTTGCCCATTATGCCTTTTTTCCCTCTACTTTCACCAGTTTTAATCTATATCTTCTTGTAATAATCTATGACCACATAAATAATAGTTTTGTGTCCTGTGAGTCCTTCTAGCAAATAGAGCCTAAGGATGGTCTTGGGAACCCCTAACACACATCCATTTGCACATTATTTTCAATAGTCTGTGTCTATAAATGTGTTTGTTTTTGGATATTTTTTGAAACAGTTAAAGCATTTTCCTGATCTCTCATGAATCAGTGAGTTAAAGAAAATCTAACATGTATGTGTTTTAAATCTGTAAATCATGTTTACCTTTAAAAAAATTATGTTGTAGCACACTGAAATATTTTAAAAAATATATTTTGAGTCTCTCAATACAGATAAATAAACACAAACAAATATCCACCTCTCTTACAACTTTGCTACTGGTTAGTATGCTAAATCAAAGCAAGTCTAAAACTAAATTCTTCCATGTACCATACAAGTACTTGCCAGCAAACGTAAACAAAGGAGAATAAGTCATGTGTTCAGTAGTTAAGATCTTCCCAATAGCAGGCTCATGTGAGGCTCTCAGGAGGCAGACCATACCAGTTTATAGCAAGGGCTGGTAAAGCAGAGGGTCACAAGATCCCCAAAACTGCACTGATGTTATTCTACTATCAAGTTTTCTGAATTTTATAATTCATTCATGCAATTGCCATGGGGGTGTAGAAACTTACTACGCAACTACCCATGTGTAACACTTTTATTTCTCCAATGGAAAAATTAATTCTAGCACCCTTTATGCTACTAATAAACAACTCAGCTTGTGTAAATTTCCATATCAGAGTGCTAAGTTACCACTTCTAAAGGTGTTGATTTCTAATTGGGGTGCTTCCAGTGATATGCTGCTTAACCACTTCTGAAGTGTGTATTCCTGAATAGGGTGCTACATGGAAACTTACACGAGGATGTAAATTCCAGTTAACTTGTATGCACAAACATGTATCACACTGTTAATACCAAAATAGTCTTAAAATAAATTCTGCACAAGCAACAAAATGTCAATGTTAGGAAAAACAACACAGAAACTCAAACCAATTATCATCATACATTTTTCTTTTCATCTTCCTTTAGGTGTGTTTTCCTTATTTATTTCATAAGTAATCATTAATCGAAAATGTGTTGAGCATCCACTATATGTAAATAGGATTGTCAGGTAATTGAGTGATCTTAATATGATTAAGTCTTAGTTCTTCAAACAGAATAGAAAGAAAATAAAACACTACTAAATTTCCTTCCAGAGAGTAATCACTTTACAAATAATGTTGTCTTTAAATTTTTTTTTTTTTTTTTTTTAAACAGAGTCTTGCTCTCTTGCCCAGGCTGGAGTGCAGTGGCATAATCTCAGCTCACTGCTAGCTCTGCCTCCCAGGTTCATGCCATTCTCCTGCCTCAGCCTCCCTAGTAGCTGGTACTACAGGCACCCACCACCATGCCTGGCTAATTTTTAGTAGAGACAGTATTTTTAGTAGAGACAGGGTTTCACCATGTTAGCCAGGATGATCTCAATATCCTGACCTCATGATCCACCCGCGTCAGCCTCCCAAAGTGCTGGGATTACAGGCATGACCTGTTGTCTTTAATTTTTATAACAACATTTTTATAACAACATTGAAAGGTTGGTATTATGACCACCACTGCATAGAGATAAAACTGAGCTTCAGACAGGTAACATATCTTGCCACACAAGGTGGTGAATCCCAGATTGTAATCCAGATTGTATGGTGAATACCTCCATAACCCATGTCCTTCTCCCTAGAACAGAGTAAATGTACCTCATTTCCCCAAAACTGACCTTGGACTAATAAATACATAAGCATCAGTTCCTAAGCACCACTCCCAGGGAGAAATAAAATTAATATTCCACAAGTGACTTTATATCACAACCAGTGTGATAGATTTTATACATGCCTTATCTCATTTTCAAAAAAATTTCAAAAGCTTTGATAGATTAGTATATAGCTGAATTGATTTAGACTTAGGACATTAAGTTGATAGTCTACTAAGTTTATACACTTTTTGGAACAAAGTTTCATCATATTATACGTTTAATCTACTCTATGCACATAAGTTTTTTTTTTTTTTTTAAGTGTTTTGTTTTATATAGTTATAGATTTACAGAAAACTGTAAGGGTAGTACAGAGAATTATCACATGAACCACATCAAGTTTTCCCTATTGTTAACCTCTTACATTATTATTGTCAACAAGAAATGAGCAAGAGAAAGAGAGAGAAGGGGAAAATAGTGAGACAGAGTGATTCTTAAAGAAAATGTTTATTTGGGGGTAGGCATTCCAGTGGGAATACAGGTGCCATAGTAAACTATGTGCATATTCAGGAAGGTAAAGGAACACGAAGGTTTTTAAAAAAAAAAGAAAAAAAAAGGAAGATTACATACGTGTTTTGAGATAATTATCCTTGGCTACAAAGATTAGTAACAAGGGTGTTGCCAGCTCAAGGTAGATAGGCAGCTGCTGGGCAGATGTCCTCACAGAAGTACTTTTTTAATGTAAGGTTGCAATGGCCCTTGAGCAAGGGTGTGGCTTTTGCAGAGTCTTTTGTGATAATTCTTGTTACTGGGCTTTGTGGATATGAACTCTCCCTTCATGAACTTCCCCAGCTCTATATTTATCAGGATTTTTATAAAAGTGACTCTACTTTAATTCTGACAACTTGCACAATATGACACATTTGTCAAAATGAGTGAATTGGTATTAATACATTATTATTAACTAAAATCCATAATTTCAGTCCAAATTTCACTAGTTTGTACCTAACATACTTTTTATGTTCCAGGGTCTCATCAACAGATTACATTTAATCATCATGTCACTGTTACCACCTGTAACAATTTATTTTTGATGATACTGGAAGTTTTGAGCAGTACTGGTTGGGAATTTTATAGTGTACCTAAATTGGAATTTAGCAGATGTTTTTCTCATGATTAGATCATAGTATGGATTTTGGGGAAAAACAGCACAGAGGTAAAGTGTTATTTTCATCACACATATTGTAAAAATGACTTATCACTGTTGATGTTAACTTTAATCATGAGGCTAAGGTAGTGTCAGATTTCTCCAATTGTTATGCAATGCAACATATTCCCAGGTTCTGGTGATTGTAATTTGAAGATACATTGATATTTCTGGATAGAGAATCTAAAAAAACTCAAGCAGGTGGGTAAAAGGTGTCTATTATTATGTTCATTATTTTTCATAGTAACAAGATTTAAAACAAGCTAAATTTTCAACCAGAAGAGAATGGGTAAATTGTGCTATAATCATATAGAAAAATGTTATATAGTGATTAAAATGTATAAGACAGATTCCATGCACATATCAACATGGATACACGTCAAACACATAATATACATTAGTAAAACATGTAGAATATTAACATGATTTATACAACTGCTTAAGTGCATACGAGTATAGTTTGCTATACAATTCATGGGGCCTTTCGAGGAAAATAATACGAAATTACAAATGAAAACTGAAAATGTAGATACACAAATAAATATTTATTTAGATTGTAAAAAGAAATCACAACTAATTACTCAAGCCTTTTTTTTTTTTCTGAGATTCCTACAGGGCAATATTTCAGGAATGCTACTTAATCGCATCCTGGCTTTCCTGTGATATTGATCATTCCCCAAGACACACAGAAAGCCAAGTATGGGGTAGGGGACTCTGGCACTTTCCTTTATTAGCTTCAAGAAAAACCCACCATCTTATCTTGTACATGTAAAAGTGTAAACACATGAATGTTTATTGCAGCTGTAACACTTTCTTCCTTTAAAATAAATGAATAAACAAATAATTTAAAAACATCCAAACAACGGAATTACACATTTCTCTCATTACAGATCCAACATTTTTTTTTTCAATAGCTTTAGTAGTACAAGTGGTTTTTGGTTACATGGATAAATTGTATAGTGGTGAGGTCTAGGATTTTAGTACATTTATTATACCAATCCATTTGCATTTGTGTACCCATAGCTTAGCTCCCACTTATAAGTAAGAACATATGCTATTTGGTTTTCTATTTCTGAGTTACTTCACTTAGAATAATAGCCTTCAGCTCCCTCCAAGTTGCTGTGAAAGACGTTATTTCATTCTTTTTTATGGCTGAGTAATATTCCATGGTGTAAATGTACCATATTTTATTTATCCACTCATTGGTTGATGGGTACTTAGGCTTGTTTTGAGTCTTTGCAATTGTGAATTGTACTGCAATAAACATACACGTGCAGATGTCTTTTTGGTATAATGATTTTTTTTTTTTTCCATTGAAGACTCAGCATCTTAAACTCAACAGTTTTACCACCGTTCATGATCTTCCCAACAAACCCAGTTCCTCCATTTGACTGTTCCCACTACTTCTCCAGAGCACCTGGATGAGGATGGTGATGATGATGATGATGATCAGGCTTGCTAACCACTCTTTCTGCTTTATCCTTGCTTTCCATTTCTATTTGGTACAAAGCAACATAGGTGATCTTCTAGAATATAGATCATGTTGTGTCACTTATTTCCAAAACTCTTCAATGGCTTCACCTTTCACTTAGAATACAAGAGTTTTCATGTGGCCTGATTGCTGCTACAGTTGGGCACTTGTCAAGCATTTGCACTTCAAGAAGCCCCCTAACATGTCTGGAGCTCATTTATTCACTCACTTGGTCCTTATGTAAAATGTCATTTAGGAAAGAAGCATCTCCAGATGAAACTACCCTCTTCAAAATAGCTCTGTACTATTCTCGTCTTTCAGCCTCTTTCCTTCTCATTATTTTTTCTTACTCTTACTTATTACCACCTAACACCTGTTTTAGTTCTTAATTATTTGTCTCTACCAAAACAATATAAGCTACAAGAGAATAAGGACTCCTGGTTCACTGATGTAGCCCAGTGCGCATAAAGGACACTATTATTACTGGTTGCATGTGAATCGATTGAGAAAATAAATGAATAATTTGAGTTAAAGTATTTTAAGGTTATTAAAAAGGTGGGCTCTGAGGAAAGAGGACATTTCTAGATTTACAAAGAGAGGGGAAGGGAAGGAAGAATTGCATGTAGTTTGACCTATAAGGGAGAGGTGAAGACAAACACAAGGTCACCGAGTAAAAGCAGCAATCGATATACATAGAAGACAAGGGGATAAGGAAATGAATGTAGGTTGGTTTCTTGGGTCTCAAGTTTGTATAAAGAAACATTGCTCAAAAGACCTTAAAAGTAGATTAGAAAAAGGTTGTGCCACATCTTACATGCCAAGATAAGAAATATGTATTTGTTCAATTGTCAAGGGTTTATGTTGAAGGTTTTAAAAAGACAATTATACAATCAGAGACATGCTTCAGAAAAAGTAATACATAGTTGTAGAAAAGATGAATCAGTAAAACCATGAGAATCAGAGAATGGATCACAAAACTAAGGCAGTCATAAAGGTTTGAATTACCTGTACCTTTATGCTGTCCACAGACAGGCTCAACAGAAGTATACACAATTAATCATAATTAACCCTGCCTGCAAGTTAAAGTCACCTCGGAAGCTTTTTAACAACCCCAAGCCTGGGTCACACCCCAGATCAATTAAAGGAAAGTATGTGGTATAAGACTCATGTATCAGGATGTTTTTAAAAGTCTCCAGTAGATTCGGGTATTCCAGGGTTGAGACCTACAACCAATAATCAGGGAAATTAAATTGGATAAGTGATTCTTAAAGTGCTGGTCTCTTCAGCATTAACTGGGAATTTGTTAGAAGTTTAAATCAATTTGTAATTTGTTAAAATTAAAACCTACTCAGATCTACTGAAATGGGAGAGGGGGGAGCAGCAATATGTTTTTTCACAAACCCTGCAGGTGATTCTGTTGCACTGAAGTTTGAGAACCACTGGCCTAAGGTTGTCCCATTCAAGGGGGGAAAAAAAGAAAACAGAAAAAAAAAATACAGTATATTTTATGGGACATACTTATGCTAAAACAGTTTTTGCTGCTTATCTGAAATTTACATTTAATTGGACATCTTGTACTTTACCTGTCAATCCTAAAGTAAAGGATAAGATGACATTGCAGTAAAGCTAGTTTTTTAAGCTTAAATGCTTAGGTCAAAATGGCATTAGCAACTAAGAAAAGGAAGAAGCTACCAGAAAGTACTAGCTTAGCTGAACATTATGAATCCAGTTGTAGACACCTTGGGATGAAGTCTTTGGGTAAAGGTATCACATAGACTATATTGAAAATAGGCAGATATAAATATCTGCTTAAATACTGTAATTAAGAAAGCAATAAAGGAAAAGGTGTCAAAAGAATGCAATGTAGGGAACATATCTATTTCAATTAGGTAAGAAAAACAAGCAAGCAAATCAGATGAAAAAGAGGTATTTATATATTTCTACCACATTTTGTGTGTATGATCATTATAGAATATTAATTAACTGTTCAATGTATGTACAAGGTACCAATAAGCTCTTTGAAGGCAGAGACTATACATATTATATCTTTAAAAAAATTTAATTACCATAAGCCCTACCATAGTAATATACACAGAGAGGCTATTCAATTAACTATCAATTAACCCTATTCAAGAGAATGATTGGATTAATATTTTGGAATTAAATGAGAAAAAAAGGTGTTTGTGTTCTTAAGACATGATTTGGAATGAAAATGTGCCTATCCCAACAGTGTGCAGTAATTTAAGAGTTCGGCTCAAAGATGGAAACGACACAGCAGCAAGTAGTTTTATTTCACTATTAAAACAAAAACCATGAGGAGAGGGGAGGTTAATATATATTTTCTATTAATACGGTATGAAGTAACTTAAATAGCTTAAAAAGCAATGACACAGGATATTAGAATGGACACCGGGTCTGAAAGGACATGGGGAAATTATAAAACTGTCAAGCTGGAAAAACAATGATATATAAAGAGTGCTTAGTACTGCTTTATTTCCTAAATATACTTATGTTTTAATGGACAATAAAGGCATTTCTTACAGTAATCAATGTATTTAATGGAATGCTTTTCTTACTAGAAAATGCAGATGTTGTACTTCTGACCACTCAGCCTCAATTGGCTTCATGGTAGGTTGTACTATCATTAAAAAAGGAACTGGTTGTAAAACTAAGTCTTCATCTCAGTGGAGGAATTTATGGCTCCAATAAAAGAAAGAACCCCGAGATTCACTGACTGGACTCTACTGAAGAAAGGGAAAGTAAAGCTTAGGGGGTTTTCTGTACTATATGACTAGGTCATAGTAACAAAGGTGGGTGGATGTAGTGAATAACTGAAGATACTAAAGGAAATAGTTCAGCCAAAGGAGAAAAACAGGGGATGAACATTTGGATTGTTGAAATAAAAATGAACCTCATTCAAGAAGGTGCAAGTGAGAAGTAATTTGTCTATTTTACTCTGTAGGATCTTGGCTGGACATTTCTACTCCTCCAGTAAATCACTTATGGAAACTGCCTCTTTGGACAATGTATTAGTTTCCTATTGCTGCTGAAACAAATTGCCACGAGTTATAGTGACTTAAAACAACACAAATGTGTTATCTTATAGTCCTGGATGTCAGAGTACATGATTCGTTTTCCTGGGAATAAAATTCAGGTGTGGCTATGCTGTGTTCCCTCTGGAGGGTCTAGGGGAGAATCTGTACCCTTGTCTTTTTAAACTTCTAAAGACTGCCAGCATTTCTTGCCTCATGCTCCTTCTGCCGTCTCCAAAGTCAACAAAGACCAGTGTTATCTTGCATCAAATCACATAGACACCGAGCTCCTGCCTCCCTTTTTCACTTATAAGGATCCTTGAGATTACATTGGGCTAACCTAGATAATACAGGAATATCTCCCCCACCTCAATATCCTGAACTTAATCATATCTGTAAAGTCCTTTTTTGTGCATGTATGTGCTTTGGAAGGTAACATATCCATCGGTTCTGTGGATTAGGATATAGACATCTGTGGGGGCCATTATCACGCCTACTACAGACAGACAATATCTTTTTGATTTGTATTGAAATGTATATGCTCCATAGTAAACAGATTCATAAGCAGTTGAGCATGGTGAGACTTCCCAGGTATGAATGATCATTTTAAAGTGTGTCTGTGTTCCTTCTGCTTTGTGTCTCATCAGCAGTAATAAACCTGGCTATTAGTATTTAGGTAGTGATATTTTTACTTACTCAGAAGGCAAGAAAGAAGGCATTATAGTTCTTTTATAGATCTCAAGGCTATTGAAAAGTCACCACGACTAAGGCCTTATTATATCCATTAAATATATTTCACATAAAAATGTACAAGGAGAGGTATATAGTGGAAAGGGCAACATTTCACTTGGTATGTTTTTTTACTATCCTCATTCTTCAAGAAAAAAAAAAAAGAGTTGGGGAGAAAGTCTCAGAGATGCAGAACTACAATAAGAGAAGATGAAGCCATCTGCATTGTTGAAAGGATAGAGAACACCAGTGAGGTCACAGAAGCATCACCAACATGGAGAGAAGATCTGAGTGCAAGAATTAAACTTGGCAGGGTGCGTAGACAATAGCGGCATGTGTCCAATAAGAAACAGGGTAATAGGATGGCAGATAGATGCCTAGTTGGGAGGGAGGGAGAAAGTGGGTAACATTAAAACAGAAGAGAGGAACTTATGAGTGGGTCACTTATGATAGAACATGAAGTACATGGGAGTATAAAGGGTTTAAAGGAATTCAGAAGGGAGGGCAACATCCATTATGGTAATGTAGGAACTGAGATAACAAAACCAGCATTAAAAGAAACACAATTACAACATGAAAAGCACGTTGTTGTTAATGTATTATAAAAGAAATTAAAGAGGACTCAATGTTTCAAGAGGCCACCTAACAGTGAAAGCTCAGATCTTACACAGACGGCTCTGTTTTTGAAGTATGCTCAGGTAAACACTCATTGTGGATGATTATACAGGATCAGAGTTGGCTGGGAAAGCTAGACTAAAGGCAGAATAAAAAATGTGAGATAATAGACACATTATCTGACGTAAAACCTTTGGTCTTATTCAAAAGGCCCATGAACAGCAGGGAAAAGTAGAATGACAGAAAAAAAAAATGCTTTTCTGTTTTCTGTAAAGTTGAGAAGCAACTTGAACATGATGTTGTCTGAGAAGCTATGTTAATATAATAATGTAAATGTACTCAGTCTTTAATTCCACAAAAGCCAGTTGAAGAGAGAGTGTATTTATCCCAATTAGAATTCATAGCAGTATGGAACGGTAAAAAATATTCTGGAAGATGAGTGCTGGGAAGATGTTTACTGTTGTCTTTCTGAATTGTCACTGTAACAATCTCTGTGTTTAGGCTCCATCTCAAACTTTCTCAGTCTTACATTGTTTTGTGTTTTTGGTTTGTTGGATTGCTTACTTTTAATTACACAATAAATATTCCAAAGCATGTTTGTTGAGATAGAAATCCAAGGAATAGAAAAATCCTTAGAACATCCCTCTCCACCTACTCCCTAATATTCTCTCCAAAGGTAAACACATTGATGAGCCTAGAGGGTTTTCTTTCAGACAATTGTTGGCATATTTACAAATATAAAATGTATACACAAATATTTAGGAGGATTTCAATGGAATTATGCATATTTTTCTATTACTTTATCTTTAAAATTATGCACTGCATATCTTTCCATCTCTCTTTTTGTCTTAAAACTTTTATATAGTAATAACACTAAGTCATTCCTCTATTGATAGACATTTTTTAGATACTTTTGATATTTTCCATTATAGAAAAAATTCTATGAAGTGCTCTTTATATTTATCTTTATACATGTACACATTTTTTTCCTTGCAGGGCAAACTGCTAGGAGTATTTAGGTCGAAGAGTATGCACATTTCATTTTCTTTAAAAAATAAGAATTTCTCAAATTTCTCTCTGAAATCATAGTAGCAGTTGACTGAAAGAACCTGTCCCCCAAGTACTTTTGCACATTAAATATCATCAGTGATTTAAATTTTCAAGGATCATGAGTCAAAATTGGTATATTATTGGAATTTTAATTTGTAGTTACATACTTATTAATGAAGTTTAGTATCTTTTCAAATGTTCAGTGGCAAATTGCATTTTATTTTCTGAAAAATTGACTGCTTTATATGTCACAGATTTTTATACTAAATTATTCATATTAATTTATTAATTGAGAGAATCTTAGTATATCATGGATATGAAATATTTATTTATTTGTTTCAATTATTGTATTCATTCTGTCATAGCTTAAGTTAAAGATATTTCCTTTTTTTTTGCTCACTTGTTTTTTTTTAAATCAGTAGCATATATTGTATTTCCTATAATACTTTTTCTATACCGATTAAGTTAATCATCTGGATTTTCTTATTTAGTCTGCTATGATTAACCCAACCTTTCTTTCCTAAGATAAACCCTCCTATTGCAATTCTTACTGCTGAGTAAAACGTTATGCAAAAAAACAACAACCATTTTGTTATCCTCGTGAATTCTGTGTGCTGAAGGTCTGGGAAGAACTTGGCAGAGCAACAAAATTTCTTTGCTCCTTGTAACATCAAGTGAGGTCACTCAGTGGTACTCAGCCAGCAGATAGGCCAGGCAAGAGGTTTCAAAAAGGATGTCTGGAGGGATGGCAAGAAGATTAAACTTAGTTGGGACTGTTGGCTATTGTCTTTCTCATGGCCTCTCCATTCATGATAGTCTCAAATACATGATGAGGTTCCTCTCCAATTGTTTTGATTGCTCAGTTACACTTCATTTTCTATTTATGTTCCCTTGACTTTCCAAAGTAGAAGACAGACATATTCCTGAAAGTGTTGCTTTTAAGCTAAAAAAAAAAAAAAATAGAATTATATTTCTTTTAATATATTAAAAAGGAAGGTATTCAGTAAGATGGAGGGAGTCTTTCTTTCTCCACATATATAAATAAATGTAATAAATGAATGAATAGAAAACAGAGAGAACTTGACTTAAGATTGTTTTCTTTATTACCATGACATCCCAATAATGCTAATAATACATCATGGCAATCAATAGAGCATTAGAGAAAGAGCACTGGTCCTGGCATTAGAAAATCCAGGTTGCAGCCCATCTCTGCCATTATTAGTTTTGGATATTTCCAAACTATTCCAGCTATTGTTGAATCTTTCCAACAATTTTCCAAATATCATGCATTTCATGTTCACTATTTTAAAAAATTGACAGAATAGCTTATCCCTCAGATCGGTTGTGGGAATCGAATGAGTTCTTTTGTATAAATGTGCCTCATAAATTTTTGTGTAGGCCAGGTGCAGTGGCTCATGTCTATAATCCTAGCACTTTGGGAGGCCGAGGTGGGCAGATCACCTGAGGTCAGGAGTTCAAGGTCAGCCTGGCCGACATGGCAAAACCCCATCTCTACTAAAAATACAAAAATTAGACAGGCATGGTGGTGGGTGCCTGTAATCCTAGCTACTCGGGAGGCTGAGGCAGGAGAATCCCTTGAACCTGGGAGGCAGAGGTTGCAGTGTAGCGAGTTCGTGCCACCGCACTCCAGCTTGGGCAACAGAGCAAGACTCCATTTCAAAAAAATTAAAAAAAAAAAAAATTGCGCAATTATAAAATATCATTATGATTTTTATTTCATTTTGATTTAAAAATGAGAAAGACCTTACAGAATCTATGTCAGTTAAGATTATCTTTATGTATATGTACAACAGAAAACTCAAAAACAAGGGCTTTAAAAGAATGGATTTTCTCATCCTCACATGCCATTAGCCGATGAGTAGGCAGTTGTTAGTGTTGCTTCAGCAGCTGTGTGATGCCATGTGTGTCTCAAAGTATTTCTCTGTGCCCTGCTACTGTCCACAGGCTGGCTTGCAGTTTTATGTTTGTGAAGGAAAGCTGCAAACAACTATTATAGCTCCAAAAATCACATAATTGTTCAAGGCAGGAGAACAAGGGAAAAGG
Source organism: Mandrillus leucophaeus (assembly GCF_000951045.1). Classification (NCBI taxonomy): domain Eukaryota; kingdom Metazoa; phylum Chordata; class Mammalia; order Primates; family Cercopithecidae; genus Mandrillus; species Mandrillus leucophaeus. Next base: position 3,247,849 of record NW_012109808.1, on the reverse strand, counting down.
CCATCTTTAACCCTTCTATCAGAAATGCAAAAGCCTTCCTAATGACTTCTCTGCAGATACTGGATTAGGACTCACTGATCACAACAGAGGCACATGCCCTTCTCTAGATGCATCTGCTGAGAAACTGAGCAATTCAAACACCATCCAGTGCCTGCTCCATTCTAATTGAAATTCAAATCGAGATTCTATTAGCAAGCTGAAGGGGAAGTGGGAATTGCGGAAGCAACTGTGTCTATCACAAGACTTACGGTGAGGCAATATCTCTCTCTTCAGGCCCTCACCCACTCTCACAACAAAACCACCCCATTCGTAAATAATAATAATAATAATAACTAGGATAAATATCTAGCTTCAGCCCAGACAACTCTTTTCAGCTCACCCCCTTTTATTAGGACCATTTGCTAAACCTGAATATTATTTAGGATCTTCAAATTTTTAATCAACTGGTCTTCAAGTACCAAATTTACTACTTTATAGCTAAATGCACTCCCTGGATCTTTGGTGGGAAGAAGTTCTAATGTAATATAGGGGTGAGATGTAGAATACAATCCATAATGTAAAAATCATGACAACCGTAAATACTGTTGCCATCTTGTAACATTCTGAAAAATTATTTCTCAGGATAACACTAATGTAAACGGTATTCTATTTAGGAACATGGAAAGCTTTACAGGTGCTACAAGGGGCCTTAAGGCCTTCCCTACATCCTACCTCCACCCACTTTCATAACTTAATATGGCTCAGATGGGCCACATCATGTTTTTGAGCACTTATTCCAATCTAGCTATTGAGCCAATTATGCTACCATTTTGTCTTTCACAACCTCAAGAACATGGAAAAATGCACAATTATTCCAATTTTATTAGGAAGGAAAAGACTTCAAAAAGTAAAGTCATATAGTAAATTCAGTTAAAATTCAAATAATTTTATTATTAAAAGTTATAAAGCCAAGAATTCCTACCGACACCTTCCTGAATCCAAACGTTATTTCCTTGCCACTGTTTATGAAGTTATTAAGAAATTATTTGGGGAAGATAGAGAGGAAAAGGGGTCCTTGGGAAATTTTTGTTTCTTTTAAAGCAGCTCCAGAAACGTTTCTTGTGCAGCAGAAAGACCTAGCTCTTAGAGTTGGGCCAGCAAGCTTTGATATGCACATACAGGCCATTAGAAAACTGAGTCTACCCAAACGTGGAGATTTCAGTTGTCTTCTTCCTTGCCCATGTGCCTGGAAACATGGCCTCCCCCCATATATCCCCACGTGTGTAGAACATCACGGCTTCCTGTATTTTCATATTAAAAGGCTAGGGTGGGAAGGCCAGTTTTTTCACGGGCTACATGAATGACATGCCTGGTCAAACCAATCCCCTGAGCCCTATGCAAATCAGACACCCCGTCCTCATAACCGGCTGACGTCCGTGGCACGCAGGGTTTCCTCTCTTGGCTTTAGAGACCCCTCTTCTGTCTCTGTATGGGGGAGCTTCTTCCTTCTTTCTTGCCTATTAAACTCTCCCTCCTTAAAACCACTCCACATTCGTCTGTGTTGTTTTATCCAATTCCGGGCAAGACTAAGGACCCTGGCAGTCATGAGAGCCGTCTCACCACTACGCAGTCATACAAGGGAGAATATAAGTACAATATATAGTTTCATATTCTATGCTTCTTACCTTAATATTCTCTTAAATACCCCAAAAAGCTTTCTATTTACCAAAATGCCATTTTACCTAAAGTTAACTGCCTGCAAAGTGGTTAAAATGACTCTTAAGGAAAAATCAGAAAAATTATGTTAACGCTTCTAACTATCAACACTTACTTACCAAGACTGGTATTATTATCTATAGAATTTATATCACATAAACCAAAGACAATAATTAGAACATTGAAGAATATTCTGATATTACTAGAAATTTTGTGAAACCTTAAGAAATATTCTCAAGCCTCAATAGCCATCCTTATGCTGTGAAAATTTTGTTTTGTAAATGAGTTGACTATTTTATCTAAGTAGTCAATAGCTAGATTTCTAGAAGCCAGTATAAAATCCCAAAGATTGAATACCTCCAAAACAGCTACAACTTCATTTGGCAAACCCTTGTTGCCAGTAGTCTCAAAGTGCTGAATGGTAACAATACATTTTCAAACATGACAAGGACAACAAAATCCATTAAATTTAAAAAAAAAAAAAAAAAAAGCAAGAGTAAGTAAAACTTGTTTCAGATGTGATTCAAAGGTAACTTCTATCTCTCTTGTGGAAGGTGAAAAAGCTTATTCAATGCAAAAATCTGAGACAGGCTGTACAACGACATACAAAACCGTGCCTTGTCTTTTAGTAGCCAGGTCTAGCTCACCCCACTCTTGGACGGTGGCAGGATGGATGCAGAAGTGTACTGTAGAGTGGAGCGGATGAGATGCCTCTGTGAAACCATTATAGACTAGGACACTCTGAAGTGGGAGACTGTGAAGGAAAGAAGCAATCTGGAGATGGAGGTAATTAAAAAATAATGCTGCTTTTCACTGAAAACCACCGGGAGAAGTAAAATGTTTTAAGAGCTTCCAACTTTTAACTAAGGTGATGGTTGCAAACTAAAGAATTGTTAAAATATTTACATCTTTAAGTGCTTGTGTACAGATTCTCTCCTTTTGACATTATCCCCAGAGAAGACAAGAATATGCTGAAAGCATTACTAATATAGTTGATTTTAATTTCCAAAGCAACCCATGGAGACAACTTCTAGTGAGATGGGGCGAGATAATCAAAAGTCATCCCTCCTTTGCCTGAACTGCATGAAAGAGATTTTATGTGGCCCTTGAGCCAGAAAGATTTCTTTGCTACTGTTTATTCCATCAGTGTCACCAGACAGCAGTATCTCATAAATAAAGTTGATTTACTATGCTTTGGTACTGAAAAATTATTTGATTATGTTAGGCTCAAATTAAATAGCAAATGTATATTGCTTCTTAAAAATGAGCTTAAGATGATGATCTCATTGTTCATGAATCAATGTGGCCAATATTTTTATTAGTAGTTGTTTTAAGTACAGTTACTAATAAATATTTATTTTCTATCAATATTATTAAGGATGTGAATTACATTTATTGATATAATTTATTTTACTTTTATAGCCACATTCGTAAAGGAAAGATATCAAATTTCCTTCTTACTTAATAAAAAGAAGTTAGGAAGCCAGAATTCTGTCTTATTTTCTAGAAAATTGATTCTGTGTCCATGAGTGAGACAAAGCAACTCTGTCTGTAGAGTGACAGGCTCAGAAAATCAAATTTGGTTTGTGTCATTTTCTCAGACAGAGCAGACCTCATGCTGACCCTTTTGCACATTAAATCTTAGTCTTCGGGTTTAAGCTGCCTGTAGAAAGTACAAGGATTTCAAGCTTTGCCACAGTTCTGCCTTACATAATATATTCAGAAAAAGACAGCACAGAAATCGTGGGTTTTGTATTTACTCACATCGTGTAGGTACCTCTAGGATGTCATCAATTAATGTCATATTTCAGAGGCATCAGCAAAGCAAGGTCCCTTATTCTGCCTCATAAATTACCCTCTCGTTCCTCTTCTTCTTCAGACATTTGCTAGTGACCTTTATACCTGATGAGTTTCTAACAAGTAACTGTGCATCAAAAAAGCCTAAAGATAAACTTTGTATTCATCATCAACTTCCTTCTGTCTCGAATAAATACACTAAAAAAAGCCATGAAACCAATATTGTTTAAGCTTTGACTTTTCTGACATTGGAACTGTAGAAGTCAAAGGAAAATGTTTCCTTCCCCTTGTGAAGATTCAATGAAAAACTCAGCTGATACAAGGAGATTAACAGGATAAATGGAATACAATTTATTAACGTGTATGTAGGGGAGAACCACAGTGTAATTATCCCCAGTGCTCCAGTGGGATTCAGAAGATTATACCCTATCTTTAGGTCACTGAATAAATGGGAATTTGGTTTGTGGCAAAACAAAACATGTTATTGGAGAGGAAGGCCTGGCTGACAAAGGTGACAGTCGTATTATGTAGATGAAATTTTACAGGTAGCATCTTTCAGAGAGTTTAGATGGTTAGTATTTCTTACGACTCTTAAAAGGTATCAGACTCTGCATTAGTCCATAATCAAACTGCTATAAAGACATACCTTAGACTGGGTAATTTATAAAGAAAAGATACTCAGTCAGCTCACAGTTCTGTGGGCTGTACAGGAAGCATGATACTGTCATCTGCCAGGCTTCTCAGAAGGCTTCAGGAAACTTATAATCACGGCAGAAGGTAAAGGGGAAGCAGACATGGTTTTCATATGACTGGAAGGAGGTGGAGGAGGGAGATGCCACACACTTTTAAACAAGCATATCTTGGGAGAATTCTATCACAAGAACAGCAAAAGGGAAATCTGCACCCGTGATTCAATCACATCCCACCATGCTCCTCTTCCAACACTGAGAATTACAATTCAGCAGGAGATTTGGGTGGAGACACACAGCCAAACCATATCAGACTCTCAGTTAACCTTTCCTAGATCTTTTGAAGGGAAGGCCTCAGAGAAAACCTCAGTGCAGATTTTCTCTACAGATGCAAATATCCCCCACAAAAGATAAGTGTTGCAGGGCTATTTGTATTTACAGGTCCCATGAAGAGTCATCTGAAAATATGATGAAGAAATATTGTTTAAGGTGAAATACTTTGATTTTCTTCAGCATCCAAATTGCGTTTTGACATTTTCTTTCTCTGGCAGTTTTTATACTTATCTTAAATTTTCTGCAGTGAGAGCTCCCTTATTTTCCAGCAATCTTCGTATTTGCTTTCTACTTTTGTTTCTCCTGTGGAAGTACTCCTTACAAATCTTCAAATTCTGAACTATTTCCTTTATTATGATTATTTCCAAATTCAAATGATATCACAACTGATAAATTTTGCCATTCATTTGAAACTGTGGCATCGTAACATAATAAAACAAAAAATTTACATCACAAAAGTCTCTGTTGGGCTACATGTAGTGGTGTGTGCCTGTAGTCCCAGCTACCCGGAGGCTGAGGCAGGAGAATCACTTGAGCCCGGGAGTTTGAGGCTGCAGTGAGCTATGATTGTACCACTACACTTCAGCCTGGGCCACAGAGTGAGATTCTGTCTCTAAAGTAATAATAATAATAATAGAGTCTCTGTTGGATAATTTTTGTATCAGTAATCTCATCTCCACCATTTGTATGTGGACAGCTTCAAGTGTTCCGGTTATCCAGGGTAGTAAAATAAAGCATTATTTAGAGCACTCCTTTCTTGGTTATCTGATAGTAGTTTTTCACAGCCTTGAAGCTATTTCACAATTCTGTAAACTGTAGATAACTGATAAACATGCAAAATAATACTTGTCTATGCAAATGTGAAGACATTCTATCTGGTGGAAACTCAGTTGACTTTCCTGTTTTTTTCCATTGTGGAAAAAGCCAGTTTTCGTCCATTTCTAAATGTATTTCAGCATGGTTTTACTTCATATACATGTCTGCTTCTTTAACTTTTTTGAACTCATTGTAACTGTTTCTGATTTCTTCATTAATAATTAGTTAATAAAATCTCTATATGTGTCCATTTTATATCTGTATGAGAATCGAGATATTTACCTTTTTGTTTTTTAATTTTCTTTTAACACCAGGCTTCACAGTCCAAACAACACTGTAGATTTTGACACCACAGACAATGGAGAGATGTGGAGTATGTCCATTTAACAGTGAATGCATTTGGTCTATGTATGTGAAAATGACAGAAAACCTTTTTAAAATTTGTAAGTAATTTATAAATTTCTCAGAAATGCTGTCAATTACATAAATTAAGGAAAAAA
>NW_012109808.1:3236261-3237989 GCF_000951045.1 Mandrillus leucophaeus | reverse complement strand
TATAGCCACTTACACTGTACTTAAATATAGAGCTCTTCACGCATGCTTTAATTTTTCCATCTTTCCTGCAAAAACTATTTGTTCATTGCTTTCTACGTAAGAGGAACCCATGCTATGATAAGGCATTTGAGCACTAGGTATAAAAGAATACTTCTAGAGTTTAAGTATTGTACAAGTTTATCCTCTACAAGTAATAAACACAGAAAATAAATGCAAGTGTTCTGATAGAAGAATGTACAGAGTATAGCGGAGATGCAAAGAAGGGCATGGTAAATTCTAGTGTTTGGAGTGTGGATTTGGAGGAAGGATGTTTGCTATGAAAAGATTTCTTTATAAACAGCTTATGCTCTATTCTCCCAATGTCCAAAAAACATGCTTTCCTTAAGTAAAAAAATCTATTTTAGATAAATGAAATTATTGTGAATACTATTGACTGCTTTAATTTACCATGCTAGTGAGATATGGCTATTACACACACACACACAGACACACACACACACACACACACACTCACAGCACACAGTATACAAATTAAGTGCTAGGCTGCATTACATAGTACTGGTAAAGTAACCAGAAACTAGTAATTAAAGCCAAACCACTCCTTAGCATCAATCTTCATATCTAAAATATACCCAGAAGTTTTAATGTATATGATGTTATTGACAATCCTGGTTATCCTATAATTTATGTGTGTAAACTGGCATATCCATTTGTCGTTTCAGCAGAATTCAAGAAAGCTACTGGTTTCAAATTTTTATTAAATATTAACTTTAGCAATCTCACATTCTTCTATGATTTCCTTCTGTGCAATGAGACATGCTTGAAGAAAAGGAATTAAGTAGAAAGAAATATCTGTGATCTGAAGTTTAAGGAGAAACTTACTGTGTATTCACCAGTGTCTCCTCTTTATCTTCACAAAAGAGGACTACATTTCTCAGTGTTCCTGGATCTAAATTGACAGTATATGACTGTGAATTTCATCAATAAGATCATAAGCACAAAAGGCAGTTAAGAATTGGTACGCATTCTTCCTGGTATCCCTCTCACATCCATTCAACTGAAAGCAAAGATCTTCAGCACGGTGGACAGAAATGGCTCAGACCTTGAACCATAATTTGAGAACAGCCAAGGAGTACCACCTGGTACCACGTATGAGTGAGAAATAAACAATTTTTTAGGTTAAGCCACTGAGATGTGGAGATTTATTTGTAATCATAGCATAGATTAGTTTATCCTGACAAACACAATAAGAAACTATTTGATCAATCAATGCTTTGTCTCCTAAGTAAAATGAAAAATTAACATAAAAAACTATTGGTTCTTTCTCAGCAGCATACAGTTAATATGAATCAAATATTGCATAGTATTAATATTTATGAATTAGAGCTCTGAGGACAAATGGCCTGGATTCAAATCTTGAGTTTGTCTTACTAGGCAAATGAGTTTGAGCAAATTTTCCTGTGCTTCATTTATTTTATCTATAAAATGGAAATGTTAATACTATTCCATAAGGACTAAATGAAGTAATTCTTGTAAAGAACCCAGTACAGTCCCAGCATATAGTAAGCCCTATTGAGAAATATTTGCTGCTAATATTACATTTAGATATAATATTTATACAGTTCTGAAGAGGTATGTTTTAAAATTTAAACTACTATTAATATAGTTGGCCAAAATCTTCTGCAGTTCTTTACAATAGTCTCCATAGAGGTTGACTGAGATGTGTCA
>NW_012109808.1:3231660-3234941 GCF_000951045.1 Mandrillus leucophaeus | reverse complement strand
GCTTTTTCCCTTAATCTTTAATTCTAATTATAACACCAGAATAAAATACTATCATCATCATTGTATAGATTTTTTTAAATGTGACTTTCAGAGATTAAGAAATATACTGAAGTTCCACAACTAGAGGTTAGATATGATAGTGGTAGAATTTGGACCCCTCAGTCTATCTCCAGTCTCTATTGAACCACTGCAATATACTACTTCCCATTCACTTTATTTTCCATTCATGCTCTGTCATATTTCTTGATGCATAATAGTTGTGACTTATCTAAATTACACAAAGAACCCATGAATCATGTCTTCATAATTATGCTGTTTCTTAATTCAAGTGATATCTCTTTCATTATGCTTTGCACAAGAAAAGAAGGTCCCTCACCTCTCCTTGCTTCAGTTTTCTCAATCGCTAAGTGGATGGATAAATAATTCCCTCCTTACTTAAGATTTCTCTTCTTTTTAAAGCAATATTGATCAGAAGGAAAGCATAGATTGGTTGGAGGTAGAATAATTACCAGAATCCAAAATAATCTCAAAGCAAAACATAAACATTTATGAAATTAACAAATATTCATTCAACTTCTGGTACTGCTGTGCACTATTCTAGATACAGAAGTAACAAGAATTGAAATTAGGGTGGTGGTGATAGAAACGAAGAGGAACAAATAAGATTTTACAAGTGAAGGTTTGCTTCATCTGTAAAATCATGTCAGAACTGCTTTCCATCAGAATTGCTATAGCTAAGAAAATCAGCTCCTTGAGCAAGGAGGCCCTGGACTTGTTTTGTTTTGTTTTGTTTCATTTTATAGAGATAAGATCTCACTCTTTTCCTCAGGTTAGGGAACAGTGGAGCAAGCAGAGCTCACTGCAGCCTCAAACTCCTGGACTCAAGTGATCTTCCTACCTAGGCCTCCCAAAATGCTGGGATTATAGGCATGAGTTACCACAACTTGTATTCTTGTTAATTCTGTTATTCTCAATTAATTACAATGGGCATAAACTAACGCTTAAAGTTCTCTGTGCTGCAGGTTTCTTTTGGGGCCCTTCAACACTAAAGGCCAATGTGCCTTTGATTCAAGATTGATTTTAATTCTCTAACAAGGAAAGGAAAAGAAAATCTCAAAGGTAACATGAGCTGCTCAGTAGCATATCTGTGAAATCTTTCCAGCTTGCAGACAATTGCAGCTTGTCTCTCTGGTACTCAATCTGTGGAGATAGGATTTTGATATCTTTTAAATCTTATTTTACATTTCTTTGAGAAAATTGTTTCTAAACCTAGCACCTCTAGTATTTCTTTTCTTTGAGACGAAGTCTCACCATGATGCTCAGGCTGGAGTGCACTGGTGCAATCTCAGCTCACTGCAACCTTCGCTTCCCCACAGGGTTCAAGCAATTCTGCCTCAGCCTCCCAAGTAGCTGGAACTACAGGCGCGCACCATCACGAACTACAGGCGCGCACCATCACGCCCAGCTAATTTTTGTATTTTTGGTAGAAACAGGGTTTCACCATATTGACCAGGCTGGTCCTGAACTCCTGACCTCAAGTGATCCACCCACGTCAGCCTCCCAAAGTGCTAGGATTACAGGCGTGAGCCACTGCATCTGGCCATAGTATCTCTATTTTTAATTTCTAAGTTACACTCACATTCTCATTCTGTTGTGATGCAGTTTTAATGATGCTGATTAAGGAAAATGCCAGAAAGTCAATAGTACATGCATGTAGATAATTTATAACATTTGTTTTACAATAACCTGGTAAGAAACACTAGCACACACAAACACATGATTTATTATAGCTCTCATAACCTCCATTTCCAGCTGTACCACCCTAATGTATGTGACTGTCATGATAATTGTGGAACCTCTTCCTACCAACATGGCTCATTACCTACAAACCTGGAAAGCATTTAGCTTTTTTATCACTGATTTTACATATGATTGAATGCAAAAATGTATAGGATGGCATTATGTAAAGTGGCAAGCATTACATGATATCCACTACTATTATCTTTAATTACTGTGCATTAAAACTTTATTACTTGAGCGGAGTTTTATAATTTTTCAGTTTTCAAACTTTGGAAAAATAATTCTCAAGATCCATTGGTGTAGGTAAGAACTATGGTTTTAAGGATGTTTGTACAGCAAATAGCTTTAGAAAACAGAGTGTCTCCCTTCAGGGTAAGAAACAGATTTGCTTGCTGTTGAGGATAATATAGATAACGTCTCCCTGCAGGGCAAAAATCAGGCATGTTTGCTAACAGTCCCTTATACAATTGAGGGTTAACTAAGCTCAGGATTTTTCAGCTAACATATGAACCCTCTGTGTGTGCAGCGTCGACCTGGGCCCGTTTCCATGTTTCCTCTGTGGAACTCAGAGGAGGCAGGAAGCAAAGTTGTTGTAAACATGAAGTTCACACTGCCTGGTGTTCTCTGAGTAATAAAGTCCTCTGTCTCCGACCCAGGAATCTTCTATCTTCTGCCAGCATCCATGAAGCTGTACAGGCTAAATTGTTGGCTTGTAAGCAGGGTAAGATATCAGACCCTTCACAGTTCTTGACAGCACATGAATGTATTATCATTTTTAGAAAAGGGAATGGATATTTTCCCAAAATAAATAAAGAAAATAATGTAATTTGCTGTAAAGCTTGATGCAATAACACTATTATTAAAAAAAAAATCAGGATGAAAATGTGCTCACTTGTTCTCATGCTCTCTCGCTCTCTCTCCTCTCACTGTTTTTCTCTCTCTTCCACCCTTTCTCCCTTCCTTCCTTCCTCCTCCTTCCCCTATTGCATTATATTTTCTACGCTTGTTGAAGTGTGTTCTACAGTTCTATCTGTCTGCATTAGCATGTTCACTGTTCCAGGAACAGCATGTCCCTGAAAATCTCTGCTGGATATAAAACTTTCAAGCATAACTAATATGACAGTGAAATGAATTTCATTTAAATGAACAATACATTCCTTGGCCTTCATGGGTCAAGGTTACAATAGAGGAAACTCCCTTTGTTTACAATCATTTGTCTTCCATCCACAAATCCTAGTTAGCCCAGAGAGCCTGTATGTCCATAGGGATGCCTTTATTCTTAACAGCATATTGTTTTTGGAAAACAAAACGGAAAATAACAAAGAGATGACAAATTATAGTTCAGGTCAACCCATTGAGTTTGTTACCATAAATAAACGGAATAGTAAAGTGACTACTAAATCAATAGCTTTTTAAAAATATTTTAACAAATTAGAAATACGATAAAGATAAGGAGTAGTTCTCTGGTCAAAGGGGAGTGA
>NW_012109808.1:3228037-3229915 GCF_000951045.1 Mandrillus leucophaeus | reverse complement strand
AAGTAATTCTTGTAAAGAACCCAGTACAGTCCCAGCATATAGTAAGCCCTATTGAGAAATATTTGCTGCTAATATTACATTTAGATATAATATTTATACAGTTCTGAAGAGGTATGTTTTAAAATTTAAACTACTATTAATATAGTTGGCCAAAATCTTCTGCAGTTCTTTACAATAGTCTCCATAGAGGTTGACTGAGATGTGTCATGTGACAAAATAGGGATGTTTCTTTTCCTGAGCCCTGAATCTCTCTGACAGTCCCTGACCAGGTACCTGCCAAAACTTTACTTGTGCAGCCATGCAATGTATTAGATAAATGGAGACATCTTTCTAATGCCAATGAAGTTTTATGAACAGTGGCAATGCCTATTTACAGTCTCATTAAACCAGTATACAATTCTACTGATGCCTTTTACTTTGTGCGTTTATGTCAATGGAATGGCTCACAATGACAGAAAGAGCATAAGAAACAATTTGGGTTGCCACGAGGCTAATCTAATAAAGAACTTATGAATATAACACTTTCTTAAATTCTATACCATATTTCATGCAATTATGCTCATATGCAAAAGAGATGTGTTCTCATTTACATCTCAAAGAAACTTGGAGCCTGTATACACAAATAATCATACTTACGCACTTCAAAAAATAGACATATATTGAAATGCATGGATTTATGAACAGTGTTAGGTATTTCATGATACATTTAAGATACTCCTGGACAAAAGCACCAGATGTAGGCATCTTAGACTCTACTATAGCAGAAAGAAAAGTATTTGTTTAAATATGTTTAGGCAACTTGTTCCTCTGTGCTTTTCTTATATACCCGAATACAACGTTTTTTCATGGTTTTGGCTTATACTTACAACCCTTGATAAGAGCTTCCTGTCCTATTTTATAAAACAGTGTCACTCTGTGACTCTGAGTTTGGCAAAGCCTGATCTCCTAATGTATTCCTATGTTAATGACAACTATGATGGTGATAATATGATAAGATTAGCAAATATGTTAAATGTATTTATTTTATTATTTGCCAGATTTACTACGCTTTTTCCCTTAATCTTTAATTCTAATTATAACACCAGAATAAAATACTATCATCATCATTGTATAGATTTTTTTAAATGTGACTTTCAGAGATTAAGAAATATACTGAAGTTCCACAACTAGAGGTTAGATATGATAGTGGTAGAATTTGGACCCCTCAGTCTATCTCCAGTCTCTATTGAACCACTGCAATATACTACTTCCCATTCACTTTATTTTCCATTCATGCTCTGTCATATTTCTTGATGCATAATAGTTGTGACTTATCTAAATTACACAAAGAACCCATGAATCATGTCTTCATAATTATGCTGTTTCTTAATTCAAGTGATATCTCTTTCATTATGCTTTGCACAAGAAAAGAAGGTCCCTCACCTCTCCTTGCTTCAGTTTTCTCAATCGCTAAGTGGATGGATAAATAATTCCCTCCTTACTTAAGATTTCTCTTCTTTTTAAAGCAATATTGATCAGAAGGAAAGCATAGATTGGTTGGAGGTAGAATAATTACCAGAATCCAAAATAATCTCAAAGCAAAACATAAACATTTATGAAATTAACAAATATTCATTCAACTTCTGGTACTGCTGTGCACTATTCTAGATACAGAAGTAACAAGAATTGAAATTAGGGTGGTGGTGATAGAAACGAAGAGGAACAAATAAGATTTTACAAGTGAAGGTTTGCTTCATCTGTAAAATCATGTCAGAACTGCTTTCCATCAGAATTGCTATAGCTAAGAAAATCAGCTCCTTGAGCAAGGAGGCCCTGGACTTGTTTTGTTTTGTTTTGTTTCATTTTATAGAGATAAGATCTCACTCTTTTCCTCAGGTT
>NW_012109808.1:3224606-3227082 GCF_000951045.1 Mandrillus leucophaeus | reverse complement strand
TATTTATACATATACATGTAGTTTATGCCTGTGCGTTTGTGCACATGTACATATATGCGTATATGTGTGTATATGTACATACATATGTGTATATATGCATGTACATGTGCACAAATGTACATAGATATATGTACATGTGCACAAACACACACACACACACTACCACCATTGGAAACAAAATATCTACCTATTTAGATTATTAGACAATGTAAATAATAGTTTACTGTCACAGAAAAAACCCAAAGTCTAACTAACTGCATGATTTGGAGTCAGTAATGAACCCACTCTATTTTAGTCTATTACCTCAATGGTAGTAAGAATTATAGATGGTCAATTTCTTTTATACAATCATGTAGTAAAGTCAAATGAGACAAAGTATGAAAAAAATCTAAGATCAGTTTGGAAGACAATGTGTGCTCTACAAATCCAAGCTGGTACTGCTCTGAAAAACACAAATTTAAGCAATTCAGATGTGGTAACTAGATTGCTGATGCAAAGATGGCTCTACTTTCCCACCTGTTCATTCTACCTACACACTTTCCAGATGCTGCTGTATAATCTTTCTCTCAACCAAGCAATTACACCACGTGAATTGTGTGGTTAGTCAGCTAACCATCTGCTTTCTAGGAACAATCATGTAGTGTTCACAATTTTCTTGATTCAAGCCACAAGGAAGACGCAGAAATCTCAGGTGTAATATTTGAGACATTCTTTGTTTTTTAAAAAATAAGCCATATGAATGAGAAGATTTTAAACTGCCTTCCTTGATGTGCATGTAAAATTTTTGCTGGCAGTTGAAAACATATGCTGGGAGGTAAGGAGAGTCGAGATAATGGTCACTTAATATGTAAATATAAATATACACATATTGCTATTTTTTTCTTGACTGTACTTTTCCCCAACACCCCAAACTATGAACAGGCTGTAAATGTATGCCTCCAGATATGCAGACAAAAGCAGCAATCTTAATTAGCCAAATTAAAACAGTAAGATACATCCGATTATCCCTTTTTAGTTTAAACTAGCTCCTAAAATGACAACTGATGTGAAAATAATTAAACCAAGACAGACTGGAAAAAGAGGAGAAATAATGTATTTAGATTTTGAAGAGAAGTAATTAGCTTTGGCAGGTTATTTATTTATGTAAATTGAAAAATTAGCTCTACTAGGCAGAGGCAATACATTCAAGTGTCTGCATTTCTGGCACGACATGGAAGAAGAAAAAAGTTATAATGAAAAGCAACAAGATGAATTTCAAGCAAGAAAAGACTCCTTAAATTGTTACTTTTTTAAAGGAAGACAGATTCTCAAAGAGAATAAAATTCATAAAATCTGTCTCAGTAGTTCAGCACTACTGCTGATGAAAAAAATCTTACTAATTTCCTGAGATTGCTTTTCCTCAATACAGATACAGATTTCCTTGATTTAAACAGCTGTCTTGGCTTTTCTCAGTCTATGTTACATTCATAAGTTATTCTTCCTTCAAATTGTCATTTTATACAGCTCTACTTCATTGAAACTGCTTCATTTTCAGTAGAAATCTAGACTAGTCCTTCTCACTTTGTCCTGAACTTTTTATATGCCATCCATGCACACACCCTTTGCTCAGTTTCACCTATGCAGTGAATTCAACCATCTCCGATAAACTGAAGACTTTTAGATCTGTGAATCTAGCACTGTCATCCATACTTAAATGTATAGCCACTTACACTGTACTTAAATATAGAGCTCTTCACGCATGCTTTAATTTTTCCATCTTTCCTGCAAAAACTATTTGTTCATTGCTTTCTACGTAAGAGGAACCCATGCTATGATAAGGCATTTGAGCACTAGGTATAAAAGAATACTTCTAGAGTTTAAGTATTGTACAAGTTTATCCTCTACAAGTAATAAACACAGAAAATAAATGCAAGTGTTCTGATAGAAGAATGTACAGAGTATAGCGGAGATGCAAAGAAGGGCATGGTAAATTCTAGTGTTTGGAGTGTGGATTTGGAGGAAGGATGTTTGCTATGAAAAGATTTCTTTATAAACAGCTTATGCTCTATTCTCCCAATGTCCAAAAAACATGCTTTCCTTAAGTAAAAAAATCTATTTTAGATAAATGAAATTATTGTGAATACTATTGACTGCTTTAATTTACCATGCTAGTGAGATATGGCTATTACACACACACACACAGACACACACACACACACACACACACTCACAGCACACAGTATACAAATTAAGTGCTAGGCTGCATTACATAGTACTGGTAAAGTAACCAGAAACTAGTAATTAAAGCCAAACCACTCCTTAGCATCAATCTTCATATCTAAAATATACCCAGAAGTTTTAATGTATATGATGTTATTGACAATCCTGGTTATCCTATAATTTATGTGTGTAAACTGGCATATCCATTTGTCGTTTCAGCAGAATTCAAGAAAGCTACTGGTTTCAAATTTTTATTAAATATTAACTTTAGCAATCT
>NW_012109808.1:3218218-3220351 GCF_000951045.1 Mandrillus leucophaeus | reverse complement strand
TTTCCATGTTTCCTCTGTGGAACTCAGAGGAGGCAGGAAGCAAAGTTGTTGTAAACATGAAGTTCACACTGCCTGGTGTTCTCTGAGTAATAAAGTCCTCTGTCTCCGACCCAGGAATCTTCTATCTTCTGCCAGCATCCATGAAGCTGTACAGGCTAAATTGTTGGCTTGTAAGCAGGGTAAGATATCAGACCCTTCACAGTTCTTGACAGCACATGAATGTATTATCATTTTTAGAAAAGGGAATGGATATTTTCCCAAAATAAATAAAGAAAATAATGTAATTTGCTGTAAAGCTTGATGCAATAACACTATTATTAAAAAAAAAATCAGGATGAAAATGTGCTCACTTGTTCTCATGCTCTCTCGCTCTCTCTCCTCTCACTGTTTTTCTCTCTCTTCCACCCTTTCTCCCTTCCTTCCTTCCTCCTCCTTCCCCTATTGCATTATATTTTCTACGCTTGTTGAAGTGTGTTCTACAGTTCTATCTGTCTGCATTAGCATGTTCACTGTTCCAGGAACAGCATGTCCCTGAAAATCTCTGCTGGATATAAAACTTTCAAGCATAACTAATATGACAGTGAAATGAATTTCATTTAAATGAACAATACATTCCTTGGCCTTCATGGGTCAAGGTTACAATAGAGGAAACTCCCTTTGTTTACAATCATTTGTCTTCCATCCACAAATCCTAGTTAGCCCAGAGAGCCTGTATGTCCACAGGGATGCCTTTATTCTTAACAGCATATTGTTTTTGGAAAACAAAACAGAAAATAACAAAGAGATGACAAATTATAGTTCAGGTCAACCCATTGAGTTTGTTACCATAAATAAACGGAATAGTAAAGTGACTACTAAATCAATAGCTTTTTAAAAATATTTTAACAAATTAGAAATACGATAAAGATAAGGAGTAGTTCTCTGGTCAAAGGGGAGTGAGGGTATCAGTAGAAATTGACCCTAAATTCTGAGGTTATCAACTAAACCATTGTTGACTGCCCGGCTGGAAGACTTCAACCTTGTCACACGAATTTACTACACCATGCTAACTCTCTGATAAATGTCATTGCTCTTTCTGCTTTTTGCCTCTGCAAAGGAGGGTTCTGTTTTCTTATAAATCCTTGTTTTCTACATTTTTTTTCAGGAAAAACTGAAGCTATGGATGTCACATACCAAGCCTGTTAGCCCACAAAACTGGCATAGATACAGCAAAATATTACTATTAGTCCCTGCTTTTCAGTATTTTTCATTCATTCATTCATGCATGATTCAACTGTACCCTGAGCCCCTGTAATGCATGCATCAGGCTGAGGAATAGGAGATTAAAAAATGAAAACTAACAAATGTTATTCTGGGAAATTTTAAAGTGATGCTACCTAAACAACAACAACAATAACAAACTGTGTGGGAGAACAGAAAAGAAATGAAAATCACACTTGCTGGGTAGTCTTGAAAGTCTTCAACCAATTTCAATCAATTTGCCAATTGATCTGCCTCTTGAAGAATAATTGGGTATTTTCTTAGATTAAAAAAATGTAAGGACATTATAGGAAACGATATAGCAAGATTCTTACAGTCTAGTGTAATGAGTTAAGATGTAATTTTGAAGGCAACTGGGAGTCCACATGGTTTTGGAAGCTGGAAATTTGCATGATCATCTTTATTTATTAGAAAATAATTCTGGTGACAGTATGGTTCATGTTAGGAGGAACCAAAAAGAAGCCTGTACGATTTTCAAAAGTTATACAATAACAATGAGAATGCCATATTTGAAAGGTATTATGAAATAGTTACTGTGATTGCAACTTACTGTGGAGCATGAGCGTGAAGACTCAAAAGTGTCTCCATGTGTGACTAGGACGCTATTAACTTAGAATAAACAAAAAGCTAGAGCATTTTGCATGTTGTAAAAGAGTGAAAATACAAAGAGTTCCTTTTTTTATGTCAAATATTTGTTGAGTATGCTACACTCCAGTAAAAAAAAAAAAAAAAACAAACAAAAACACACACACACAATAGACAAAAATAGTTAGATATGTGAATATGAGACCCAGGAGGAAATTTGGGTTTGGAGATGTAATATAGAATTGTGAGTCTTATGTAAAAAAGTAGTAACCACTGATTATATGATGT
>NW_012109808.1:3178556-3217808 GCF_000951045.1 Mandrillus leucophaeus | reverse complement strand
TATACCATTGGCTTGTCAGTTAATAGATCACTTATGACATTAATGAAAAGTATTCCACTAGAGTGATGGGAAAAGAAGCTAAGGCTAGGCTGAGAAGTAAATTGGAATCAAGAGAGCAGAGACAGCAAACACTTACCATATTACAGGCTACCACAAGTGGGACATGAGATAACCCAGCCTGATCTAGTCTGTGGGTTAAAAAAAAATAAAAAAGTTCTCAACTGTGTCTGTGGCTGTTCTTGCTCCCATCATCTATCATAGCACCACAATTCAGGCTCATTCTTGGTATGGGGAATAAAGAGAAGAGAGAATGGAAGAAGGATTATTTCATGTGTGTTTCAGTTTCACAAAAGATTTCCAAATTATCTCAAAAGTTATAGTGCAATCACAGAGACACACTGACAGGACTAAAAGAAAATAATACAGGCATGCTTTGAAAATATTATGGGTTTGGTTCCAGGTCACCACAATAAAAATAGTATCTCAGTGAAGCAAGTCACACAAAATTTTTGGTTTCCCAGTGCATATAAAAGTTATGATTATACCACACTGTAGTATATTAAGTGTGCAACAACATCATGTATAAAAAATCATGTACATATCTTCATTAGCAAATACTTTATTGGTAAAAAATACTAAGGCTTATCTGAGCCTTCAGAGAGTTGCAATCTTTTTGCTGGTGGAAGACTTTGCCTAGATGTTGATGGCTGCTGATTGATCAGGGTGGTGGATGCTAAAGGCTGAGGTAGCTGTGAGAATTAGTTAAAATAAGGCAACATTAAAGTCTGCCATATTGACTGACTCTTCTTTCCATAAAAGAATTCTCTGTAGCCTGTGATGCTGTTCGACATTTACCCACAGAATTAGATTCAGACTTCTCAAATGCTGCAGTTGCTTTATCAGCTAAGTTTTTATAATATTCTAAAAACCTTTGTAGTCATTTCAACACTGTTCATATATCATCTTCTCTAGGAGTGGATTTCTTCAAAAAAAAAAAAAAAGAAAGAAAGAAAACACTTTCTGTGCTTATTTTTAAGAAGCAACTCCTCATCTGTTCAAGTTTTATCATGAGATTGCAGTAATTCATCTTCAGGCTCCACTTCTCATTCCAATTATCCTGTTATTTCTACCACATACAGTCAGTTCCTCCACTGAAGACTTGAATCCTTCATACTCATCCATGAGGGTTGGAATCAACTTCTTTCAAATTCCTATTAATGTTGCTATTTCGACCTCCTCCCATGAATCTCGAGTGTTCTTAATAGCATACAGAACGGAAAATCCATTCCAGCAAGTTTTCAATGTACTTTTCTCAGATCTGTCAGAAAATCACTATCTCCAGCAGCTATTGCCTTATTAAATGTATTTCTTAAATAAAAGAAAGGTGAAATTACTCCTTGGTCCATCTTCTATATCTTCTTCAGAGTTCTTGGTGACCAGGTACATTGTGAGCGAATAACAATATTTTGAAAGGAATGTTTTTTCTGAGCGGTAGGTCTTAAAAGTGGGCTTCTAGGCTGGGCACAGTGGCTCATACCTGTAATCCCAGCACTTTGGAAGGCTGAGGCAGGTAGATCACAAGATCAGGAGATTGAGACCATCCTGGCTAACATGGTGAAACTCCGTCTCTACTAAAAATGCAAAAAAAAATTAGCCTGGCGTGGTGGCGGGCGCCTGTAGTCCCAGCTACTCGGGAGGCTGAGGCAGGAGAATGGCATGAACCCGGGAGGCGGAGCTTGCAGTGAGCCGAGATTGTGCCACTGCACTCCAGCCTGGATGACAGAGCGAGACTCCATCTCAAAAAAAAAAAAAAAAAAAAAAAAAAAAAAAAAAATGGGCTTATAATATTCAGTAAACCATGCTGTAAACAGATGCACTGTCATTCAGGTTTTGTTGTTCCATTTATAGAGTGCAGGCAGAGTAGATTTAGCATAAATTTTAAAGGCCATAGGATTTCTGTGAATGAGCATTGACTTTAAATTAAAATCACCAGCTGCACTGCAATAGTCTCTATCACAAGAGCCGGACTGTCCTTTGAAACTTTGATGCCAGGGATTGTCTTCCCCTCTCTAGTTATGAAAATCCAAGATGGCATCTTATTGCAATATAAGGCTGTTCCATCTACATCTAAACCTATTTAGTGTAGCCACCTTCATCAATTATCTTACCTAGATCTTCTGGATAACTTGCTGCAGCTTCTACATCAGAACTTGCTGCTTCACCTTGAACTTTTAGGTTATGAAGATGGCTTCTTTACTTAAACCTCATGAACTAACCTCTGCTAGCTTCAAAGACACTTGTAGCTTCCTCAACTCTCTCAAGCTTTATAGAATTGAAAAGAATTAGGGCCTTGCTCTGGGTTTGGTGTTAGCTTAAGGAAATGTTGTGGCTAGTTTGATCTTCTATCTAGACCTCTAACACTTTCTCCATATCAGCAAGAAGGCTCATTTGGTTTCCCATCATCTGTGTCTCAATTGAAGTAGCACCTTTAATTTCCTCCAAGAACTTTTCTCTTACATTCAGAAGTTAGCTAATTGTTTGGTTCAAGAAGCATAAGTTTTGGCCTAAGTCAGCTTTTGACATGCCTTTCTCACTAAGCTTAATCATTTCTAACTTTCAATTTAGAGTGAGAGATGTGCAACTCTCCCTTTAACTTGACCACTTAGAGGCCATTGTAAGATTATTAATAGGCCTAATATCAATATGGCTGTATCTCAGGGAATAGGGAGGGGCAAGGAGAGGGAGAGAGATGGGGGAATGGACAGTAGGTGGAGCAGTAAGAACACACATCATTTATTGATTAAGTTCCCTGTTTTATATGGGCATAGTGTGTGGAGTCCTAAAACAATTACAATAACATCAAAGATCACTAATCATAGATCACTTGTAACAAATATAATAATAATAACGAAAAGTTGAAATATTTCACAAATTACCAAAATTGATGCACAGACGTGAAGTGAACACAAGCTGTTGGAAAAATGGTGCCAATAAACTTGCTTGATGCAAAGTTGCCACAAACCTTCACTTTGTAAAAAATGTAGTATCTGTGAGGTGCAAGTAAGTGAAGTGTAATGAAAAGAGGTCTGTCTACCTGTACTTTAAAACTTTATCCTAGCACTGGACCCCACTATCATTGTACACTATATATTATTGCTTTTTGTATATTTTATAGTAGAATTTTCTTGCATTATTATTAATATTCTAAAAGTATTATTTGTATTTCCTAACTTTTGAAACTATGTTTCATCATTAGAAACATATAGATGACTAGGAATCACCAAAAGAGAGGTAAAATGTGTCTCTCAGAGAGGCCCTAACCCCAATCCTTTGGTAATTTCATCCCCACGGGTATTTGTGTGCAACCCTAGGGTAATTTATCCCCCTGGATGTCTCCGTGCATCCCTGTTCTGCATTTATGGGCTAGTCCGCTACAGCTACTATATGAGGACTGGTTTTTATTTCCTCATCTCCTGCTTTATCTATCCTAAATCTCAACACCCTTTGGTTGTCAGGTCCTCAGGGCATGCCTATTGTCTCTTCCAAACAACTACTGACTAATGCCTTCACTAAAATTTTCACTGGAATCACAGCTGTCTCCACAATTTGCTGCATCCCATCGTCTTTCTTTGAGCCCCAGTGAGGCTCTAAAGTGTCAAAACTGGGGACTACGGGAGTTGAGAACAGCACCTCTCCCTCCTCTGAGTTTAATTCTGTTAGAGAGGTAGCAAGTGTTCTGCTATTCTCCTCCCCGATTCAACCATACACACCAGAGGATTCAAGACATGGCGCCATGAAAGTTGGGCTGACAGGCAAACCCCAGTACCAAGCATCCTGACACACTGAATCTTGCCTTGCCACTCTGAGAAGCAAGATTTTCTCATTGCACCGAGAAAGGAATTTTTGGCCCTTCTCTTGGTATAGACCTCTTTTAAATGGCTTGTTCAACGCTTGGAATTGTCCCCCTCTAAGGCCAGTGCTCCCACCGTGGCATCGTCAACGCCCTTTCATGCTCTTTCCTGTCCCCATGCAGTTCACTAATCACAGTAGCTAATATGTGTTGACCTCTGGCTCTGTACTCAGTACTATTATAAGTGATCTGTTATGCTTATTTTATTTAATTTTCAAAAATAAACTTACAAAATATTAATATCGCCATTTTTACAAATGAGAAAAACTGATTTGTAAAAAATAATGTAAGCTTGCCAGCATTTCACAAAACCAGTCCTGGAACCAGGACCCCACATCTGCTGGGCTGCGAAGCTCAAGCTCTTCTCACCATGTCATTCTCTAAGTGCCATCAAGGCAAGTGCTCCATCTGCATCACCCTCCACTGCACCTGTAATTCCTAGAGCTCAACATGGCATAGAGTGGGCGGGAGTGTCAATTAATATTTGCTGAATGAGTAAATCATGATGGGAAATAAATCTCTCCCTGTAGCAGCATTCATAATGGACTTTGGAATTTGTTTTGGGATGCAGGCTGAGACACGTTTTATGAGCCTCCAGCCAATCAATAATGTACTACATATTTATTGTAATATATGTATGCTTATTCTTCTGGGTTTGTGAAAGAAATAAAGAAAAAGAAACACAATCCCTAACCTCTTGGGTTTTATTAATTTAAAGAAACAAACAAACAAACAAAAACACCTATTTGCTTAGCCAGAGCTTCTCATTTTGAAACCCCAACCAGATAAAGGTCTAGGGAGAATTGAGATGTAATCAGAAGTGGTCAGCCTCCCAGGAGACAGAGCAAGCCAGAGCAGTGCTGAGAATGAATCTGGAGTATCCAAGAATAACCTGTGTACTACCATGAACATTCACCAGGCAATGACTAAAGATCTCTTGTTCAAGCCTTTTCTTTTGGGCTCCAGAGAATAACTTACCCAAATCAAACTATGGACTTTTGAAGTTCCAGTGGATGTGTAATGAGCTCCTAATTACAGATCTTTTCAGTCCAGTAATCAAGACATTTGCTGTGCACTCAGCCTTGTCGGTAGTGGCAGCAGAGACCAAAATACACTCATCCTGTGCATTGATTATCTTCCATTTGCTCCTTCAGCTTTACTCTTTGCATTTTTCCATCCTGCTTTACTCTAGAGAGCTGATCCACAAAAACTGCATCAACAGAAACAACAGGTCCCTTGTCTTCCAGGCTGGAGTGCAGCGGCACCATCTGGGCTCACTGCAACCTCCTCCTCCTGGATTCAAGCAATTTTCCTGCCTTAGCCTCCCGAGAAGCTGGAACTACAGGAGCATGCCGCCATGCCTGTATAATTTTTTGTATTTCAGTAGAGACGGGGTTTCACCATGTTGCCCAGGCTAGTCTCGTACTCCTGAGCTCAGGCAATCCACCTGCCTTGGTCTCCCAAAGTGCTGAGATTACAGGCATGAGCCACCGCTCCTGGCCCAGGTCCCATTTTCTTTTATCTGATTAGTTCTTCTGATGGGAAGCAACTGCAGCAGTTTTGAGAGAAGAAAGGAAGAGAGGAAATTCAGAGAATACATTAATTGCCCTGGCTTCTCTCTCTTTTCTGCATCCTTACTATTTGTAATAGTGATATAGAGTGCTCTCTCTGTCCTCTCCCTACCTCCAGTGACTCTCCGTTTGCAGGGGTGGAAATGCTGCCTCTGTCACTTTTCTATAAGCACACTTCATCCTGTGTTGCCTTTTTATAGTCTGTCCGCACCTTTGTGGATGGGCTTTCTAATACACTTTCCTCAAAAGACTCAATTTGAGGTATAAGCATCTGTTCCTGCTAGGATCCTGCCTGACTGACAAACAAATACTACAGAGATACGCTTTATGAAGAGAACAAAAAAGAAATACTCTGCCCACAGGAAATGAAAACAGACCTTTAAAGGTTTGAGAAACCACTCATGATGAAGCTATAAATTAAGAACTAAATCCATACATAGACACTATTAAATCCAAGATAAGTCTTCACGTGAAAACCAAAAAACGAAATTCTAAGACATTCTTTCCCTAGTCCTGGAATTTTGTGCTTTATCCTGCCTTACATTCTGAAACAGGAAAAGAAAAAAAAAGGTCTTCATTTTTCTCAAGGGCCACCACAATCATGCAAGGAAAAGACTAATGAAGGATTATGCACACACTGATCCACAATCTCCTAAGACTGTTTAATAGAAATCGCATGTCATTTATTATATGCAAGCACTCTCTTAGGAGTACTCTTAGGAGTTATCTGTGGGAATGTTGTGACCAGAAGGTGAAGGCTTACAACAGCCTGTGGAGGTGCAAGTTGGAATGCGTGCCGTGTGCAGTTTAGGAGAACAAAAATATGGGGACTAGGAAACTGTCCTAGTAAATCACCACAAAGTAGAGGAAATGCTATAAAAGTGATAGCCAATCAAGGTATATTCACTGTTCTCCAGGATGTCAATTTCAAATTTTGCCCTGCAAATTCAGCAATGCTCAATGTATTTACTTGACATGTTTATAATTCTTTCTTTATTACACAATCCACATATTTTACATTTAACCAGGTATCTTCTCCATTCAAAGAGACAACTGTCTTCTGTCTTCTCCTTACAATGACTCAGTAGAATTTAGACAAATGAGCAAGAAAAGGTTTGCACTTTCATCTTTATTTAGTGGTGCTCCCCACACCATAGGCAAGAGCTGCATGCTCGTTAATTTGCTATTTCCACATCTTAATGGAAACAACTGCTATCCGGAGAAGTTTTAAGAAAAGTGCATTTAGGTGACACATGTATAAACATTGAGACTGTTTGGAAAGGGCAATGATTTCATGGTGGGGAAGGGAACTCAGGATTTGTTTGATTCAGGCCATAGTAAAGACAACTTAAGAATCACAATCTGTACTGACAACTAGTCAGGGACTAAATCTCTCTGAGGCATATGACAAAAACATTTAAACAGTTCAAAGCTCTGTTAAAATATCAAGTCACTACCTAAGAAAATGGAGATAATACACCCTCAGATTGGTTGAATTTGGAAAATTGAAGTTTACTGAGTTTGATTCATTAGAGACCAAATGGGTTTCTTAATGAAATTATAGCTATAGCCATAATAAAACTTACGCTGATTAAGGTTATGTAGCTATGTCATATCTTAAAATTCTAAGTTACAGAATTTTATCTTTAATTTTAACAGATATTTTAAAATATTTTATTTAAAATTTATGAAGCCATTGCCTTTACTTTATTTCTATATTTTTAGTGTCACTTAGACTGACTTAGCTAACAACAAAATTCAAAGCCAAGTCTTTCATATCTAGATTATATCCCATTTTGATAATATATGACTTTTCTCCTTTATGTTGAGGTACGTATCTTCCAGACCTACATTTTTGAGAAGTTAAGCCATCAATTCAGATACAAGTTCAACACAATTATAGGCAAAAAAAAAAAACCACAAAAAACTCATTAATTTTTGGGATGTAACTGCAATGTGCTGATTGAGAATAGAATCTAATATGCAAAGAGGTACCATTTCACTCTTTCTCCCCTCCACTCATATTCTCACACAACTCAACAGAGAATCTTTTGGCCTAAATCTTAATCTTCTCCTGGAAAAAAATATTATCTCTGCACTTTGAAGGTATAGGAATGTAATAAAATAAGAACTTGGAAGATAAGGCCCCGATGCATGCTGTTCACTGTTTTAAAAGTTCAATTGGCCTCTCAGCTACTGGCTTCACCATGTTGAAATGCCTTTTACAGAGATAGATGGTCCATTCAGTAGTCATCTGTTGCTGGCTATGGCTTGTCATTATGATCCCCCTGGGTAAAATGCATTCTCAAAGTGCATCTTCCTGTCTCATTCTTGCTAGCAAATGGGTAAATGGGTAGTTTTATCTGCCCACTTGCCACTAGAGTATGATCATATGCTGTAACCTCTGAGTCCCAAGAGAGCTCAGAAATCCCAACATTGAAATAGGCATTGAGCCAAGGCAAAAAAAAAGCAACAGAGGTAATAGGAGAAAGGTAAGACAGAAAAGACTGCTTTATGATACTCAGCTCATCTCTAAAGACTTTAACGTTCTAATGGGAGCTTAAGTTCATCAATGTTCCCTCTGCTTCCCTCTAAGAATGGAGAAAGAACAAGGAGGTGTTCTTATAGCTTCTCATAATTAAAGAAAACAGAAATCTGGTATCAAAATCAGAAATGATAGAAGCATCAAGAGGGAGCACAATACTGCACACAAAGTGAAATCCTGGCAAATGTGCAGTTCCGCTTCAGGATTTTAGTAATTCAAATTTGCAACAGTCTCTAAAGGGTGGATTACTTTTCTTATGAAATACTGTGGACGAAAGATAAACAAAATACTTAAGTTGAATTTCTAATCAAAAGCGAAGACTCTCAGATGAGGATACAGGTTCACAAATAACTAGTAGAAAAGAATAGTCAGTGGTCTCTTTGAAGTAAGAAAATATTAAGGTCAGCTATCGATTTTTTTTTTCTTTTCTGTGTAAAGGTGTCTTCAGACAAAAGTAAATGCTCCTTAGACTCAAGAGCTAAGAATGTTTTAAATTAACTCTCATGACTTTCATGAAATAAAAGTTCAGCTCAAATTCAAAGGACAACGGGCCAATTTCTTAAAATTTAAAGTGTGTAGGAGCATCTGCTGACAAATCATGTTAAAGGTATTAGGAAATAACTGTCACTCTAAAGAATACTAAAGCTGATAAACGGTGTCCAAGCCTATGTGTAGAAATACATACAGCATGGATGTGAAAGATTGATGCATAGAAATACTATCCAGGAAAACTTGTGCATATAGATACTTTTAATACTATCTCCTCCAAAAGCATTTCTGAAACCCTGAGGGAATGGTGACACAAGAAGTGGTACTGGCACCAAGCCATATATCCAGTAGGTGTCATGGATCGTGAAAACAAGAAAAATCTTTCTCTACTCCCATGTTCCTCTTTCCTAAACACTAGGTTTTTAAATCTGTTAATAATAAGCCAGCCTTAAGCGCTGTTCCCTATCATGCTATTTGTGTTGTAGTTCAATATAGTTTGAGAATTACATCAGTGTCAAAAAGTAGAAAAAAAGAAGGAAGTATGTATCATTACTCAAAATGGAATCCTTATCGTTCAGCATATTCATAGAGTTCTGTTTTTTTCAATTCATACAACTATTTACATAAGCCAAGCTCCAAGAAAAATATTTTATAGGAACTTCTTTTTATTCTACTTACAATTATTTTTTAAAAACTTTTATTATAGTTGTTCCTGTCCTAAAAGTAACTCATGTTTATTATTTTTAATTTGCAAAATACCGGACAACTGAATGAAACATATTATATAACCTATAATTGTATCACTTATTGATTATCATTGTTAATATTTGTTATACTTCCTTCTAGTACGCTTTTTGTTTATATATTTAAAGAGTATATTCTGCTTCCCTAGCTTGGGATGTCAAATAAGATTTACATCCTTTTACATGATCATATTACTCAGTCACCCAAGCTAGAGACTTCGGACCCATTCTAGATTCCACACTTTTCCTCACACACCACTCATTCAACGTGTTATAAAATACTGTAGATTCTATGCCCTTTCCATCAATCATATCTAATTTTTGCCCCCTCTGGCCGCAGTGCTACTGCCTTTATTCCATCTATACCACTTGTCATCTTGGCTGTGGAACTTCAACTTATTTACATCTCTACTCCTTCACATGGTGTATAGAGTTATCCATCCCCTGGCCCTGTCTTACCGGTCTTTACTCAGGCTGTATCTACTCCTCTGTTTCCCCTTCATGTTCCAGTTATTCTGATCTGCTTCCATTTTTCTAAACCACCAAGCTAATTCATATCTTGCCTATTGCTGACTTTGTCTGCTCACTTTATTTCTATATCAATGATACCCTCATCATTTCCTCTCTGAAATGCATTCTTGATCTTCCCATTACTTTCTGGGTAGAATCACTATACCTTTGTTTATGCCTCACACCATTTGATATCTTTATTTATCTAGGTCTGCCTTCACCTTTTTCAGGTTTGTCCCCAGCTCTGAAAACTGTACTTCCTGATGTCAGGATCTAACCTTATCCCTCTTCGTGCTCCCAGGATCTAGAATTCCAACCCCAATACAAAAGAGATGTTCAAAAGTTCTTAGAATAAATTAATAAACAATAGGGAAGAATAATGATCTGATAAATGCCAACCAAAAACTTAAGTTGAATATGATTTAGACAACCATGTTCTTCCCATTCCTGTGCCATCTTCACTCTACATGTATCCATTTCTGACTTGGTTGCACAACCACAAATGAACGGCAAATGCAGCCTGTTTAAAATCCCCGCAAAATGACAATTCATAAAATGCTGTAAAGAGATGAAACTCAGCAAACACCACAAAGCCATTAGGATAAAATTGTCAAGCACTAAATCTGCTCAGGACAGCAGGGAGCTTATGAATAGTCACATTTGTTTCGGGATGTTTGTTTAGAAATGTTCCTATAATAAATGTACTAAATAAGATGCATAATTTAGCTCCTCTATAGCTTCCTGGCTGGTTGCCAGCTCTAAGCTCCTGCTCCACCTCTCCCCTCCACTCTTCCGTTGATCTGTCACCATCTTTCTCTGGGGTTTGACTCAGCACCAAGGTTACCTGTTGGCCTAGTACAGTCTCATTTAAAACATCATAGTTGTGCCTGATGGCTTCATTTCTCCCACAATGGTTCCATTTATGTTTTCCTTTGAAATAAGGAAGTTCTCCCCAGGATGACTTTTTCCAGCTGTGTGACATGCATTATATGCATACCAACAGAGTAAAATGAAACAAAGGCAACTATTTCCTTTATTGGGTAAATGAAAAAAGGAGAGTCCTCAAATCTGCCTCTACTTATCACCATGAGATTTGTTAAGATTTCACTTTTTTCATGAAACCCATCCTAGTCAGTGTTCAAGCTTGCTTTTTTTGTTTGCTCCTATGGAGCCTCAAGTAAAACTCAATAAGCTGAGAATCAAAAGACCTTGTTTCAAAGTAGACAATTAAAAAATGATTTGCTATTTGGTGAGATTAACCTTCTTGACTTTACTTTCCTTATCTTAAAAAGATGAATAATTATTGTCAACCCATTTGAAAGTGCAAAGCCCCCTTTCTATGCCCAACCCCCTGACACAGTTATTTGACTTCCTTACAAGATCAATATGGCAAAAGAGTCCAAACATCGTTCTCATTTTTCTTAAGGGAGTGTGTAATTCTTGAGTTAGGCAACTATAAGTCTCTAATCCTTTCTTTCTGCTTGACCCATTACAATCTATATTCTGTGAAATTAATAGGCTTGGAATGTTAGGCATAGTCCAAATCTAGGATAACTTCTGGGAAATACATATTATAGTTCTGCCAAACCAATCTCTTATCTGGTTGACAGAATTGGGCTCGAGAGTCTGGAAATCTATGAAAGCTGACTAGAACACTGATTTAAAGTAAAAATCAGCTTCTCATGTAATAAGAATGACCCCAGAATTGTCACTTATGGTAAAACATGCTTAACATGCTTTCGATACCTTAATCCTTATAGCAACTCTATGACGAAAACACTATTGTTACTGGCATTTCGCAGTTGAGGAAGCTTAACCATCGTAGCTGTGAGACCTTGGCCATATCACTTTGCCTCTTCAAGTTCCAGAGCTAAGACCCAAATGTAGATTTTGCACTCTCAAAGTCCATTCTCTTACACACAACAGCTTTTCTTCCCAACACGTTAGTCATGGTCTGGCTTAAGAACCAGGAGTACAGGGATGAAGACTGAGCCTTCTGCCAGAAATTGTACTGTAATGAACAGTATCAACTCAGTGGCTATTAAAGGACAATACTTTTTTCTCCAGGACTATCATTCTCCTTACTGGCTTGCCATGATTTCTTTACCACCTGCTAACCTTGTGCACTATGACTCTGCATGCCGTCTGGCTGTCCCACTGAGAGGAGACTGTGCAGAGCATGGCATCTGACAAAACGCAGGTCATTTCTCTGAATGAGCATGATTCATTCCTGTCAGTTAAATTCAGAGGCAGGAGCCTGCGCTTCTCTCACTGGGCTGCCAAGAGGAACTGCAGGACATGAGGAGACATTATAAAAATCGAAATATTCAGGCCGGGCATGGTGGCACAGGCCTGTAATCTCAGCACTTTGGGAGGCCGAGGCTAGTGGATCACCTGAGGTCGGGAGTTCTAGACCAGCCTGACCAACATGGAGAAACCCCATCTCTACTAAAACCACAAAATAGCCAAGCGTGCTGGTGGGTGCCTGTAATCCCAGCTACTCAGGAGGCTTGAACCTGGGAGGGGGAGGTTGAGATGAGCCGAGATCATACCATTGCACTCCAGCCTGGGCAACAAGAGCGAAACTCCATCTCAAAAAAAGAAAAAAAAAACAACTCGAAATACCAGGCTTAATTCCATATTGAGAAGGGCATGTCACTTCATCTCAGGAAGGCCTTAGGGCGCAGAAGTTTTGTAAACACACTGAAATGGTCCTGGGTCCTGATTTAAAATGTCTCTGTTCAATTTTATACCAGGCACATGCTTTTTGCTTGTTTTGTTTTTTATTTGTGTGTTTGTTTTTCTCTGTTCCTGAACCA
The DNA here is from genome assembly GCF_000951045.1 of Mandrillus leucophaeus. Lineage (NCBI taxonomy): Eukaryota > Metazoa > Chordata > Mammalia > Primates > Cercopithecidae > Mandrillus > Mandrillus leucophaeus. Next base: position 3,205,221 of record NW_012109808.1, on the reverse strand, counting down.
AACTCATAGTTTGTTTTCAGTAGAGAGGGGAGGGAAATCATGGCCATTTTATATTTATTCTTCGTTGAACTATAGGAACCTTCAACCCTAAAGGTTGCTAAAGTTAAAGAAGGGTCAGGGTAGAGAAGAATGCAAAATATCACTGTTTCCTTTTTATAAAATATTATTTTGTCACTCATTAAATTTATTGTTATTCCTTTCATTTGCATATGAATTTTAGGATCAGCTTCCCAATTTCTGGAAAAAAAAAAAAAAGAAAAGAAAAGAAAAAAGAAAATTCATTGAATCTGCAGATCAATTGGGGAATGAACCTGAAGCCATCTTTAAGGTATTATCTTCTAATCTACGAGCATAGCATGTCTTTTCAATTTGTTTACCTCTTTTAATTTCATCTAAAAATGTTTTGTAGGTTTTAGTGTAAAAGTCTTGTACCTCTTTAATTTATTTATACATTTTATCCTTTTTCATGTTGTTGTAAATTATTTTTTAAATTTCATTTTCAAGATGTTCATGGCTAATGTATAGAAATAGATTAGATTTTTGTATGTTGATCTTGTTTCCTAAAACTTTGCTGAAATTGTTTCCTAATTCTAGTAGTGTTTTGTGACTTCTTTAGGACTCTCTACATATATAAAATTATCATGTGAGAACAGAGGTAGCTTCACTTCTGTATTTTCAATCTGAATGACTTTTAATACTTTTTCTTGACTAATTGCCCTAGCTAAAAAATCTAGTGTAATATTAAATAACAGTGGTGAGACTGGCCATTCTTAATATGACATTTATCTTGATGACATTGAAGAAGTCCTGTTTGTAGGTCACTGAGTATTTATTTCACAAAGAGTGGTTTATTTTGTCAAATTCTATTTTTACATCTGTTAAGAAGATCATGTATTTTTTGTCCTTTATTAATGTCGTATATTACATTGATTTTCACATTTTAAAACAAACTTGCGTTCCTTGAATAAATCCTGCCTGGTCATTGTATATAATACTTTTTATATGTTGCTGGATTCAGTTTGCTGGTAATTTGGCTAGTAGTTTGATAGTAATTTAGTTTCTTCTTTTTGTATCATCTTACATGATGGTATCAAAGTAATACTGCTCCCATAGAATGAATTGGTAAGTTTTCTCTCCCTTTTTTATTTTTTGGAAGAGTTTGTAAAGAATTGCTATTTTTTATTCTTTAAACCTTTAGTTGAACTCATCAGTGAAGCCTAGACTTTTAGTTGTAAAAATGTTTTAATGTACTAATTTTTTTTTTTTTACTCGTTTTGAATCTATTTCGATTTTTTGTTTCTTCCTGATTTTTGGTAGTTTGTATCTTTCTATAATTTGGTCCATAGCATTTAATTTACCTAACTCGTTGATATACAGTTGTACATGCTATAGTATTCTCTTATATATATTTACGCAAGGTCAGTAGCATCCTTTTTAGGTCTTTATTTTATATTCCATAATTTTTATTTCTATATATTTTCATTGACCTTCTGACTAAAGATTTGTCAACTTTGTTGGTCTTTTTCAAAAACCAAATTTGGGTTCCACTGACTGTTTTCTGTTGTTTTTCTATTCTCTATTTCATTTATTTCCAGCCTAATCTTTATTTTCTTATTTCTTTTTGCTTTGTGTTTAGATTTCTTTTTTCTAGTTTCTTGAGGTAGTGTTTGATATAAGGTCTTTCTACCTTTCTAATGTACACATTTCCCTCCGACCACCACTTTAGCTGCACTTTCTAAGTTTTGATATATTATCACTTTTTTTCATCTAAAACTATTTTCTATTTCCTTTTTTCATTTCTCCTTTGACCTATTGATTTGAAATGTATTGTTTAATTTCCACATACTTGTGAATTTTCCAAATTTATTTGTTTTTAATTTCTAATTGCATTTTATTGTGGTTAGAGAATACACTTTTGTATCATTTTGATCATTTTAAATTTATTCTGGCTTGTCTTATGGCATAACATATGTTCTACTCAAGAAGGCTCCACGTGGTGTGGGATGGGATGTTCCATAGATGTCTCTTAAATCTTGTTGGCTGATAGTGTTGTTCATATAATTTATTTTCTTGTGATTTTCTACCTGCTGTTCCAGCTATTGTTGGAAGTGGAGTATTGAGTTCCACATCTATTATTGTTGAATTCTCTATTCTTACTTTGATTTTATCAGTTATTACTTCATGTATTTGGGGGCTCTGTTAGGTATTTATGTGTTTATAATGTTACAACTTCCTAATGGATTGACATTTTTATTATTATAGATGCCACTGTTTATCTCCAAAAATAAATTTTTGTACTAAAGTCTTTTAAATTTAATATTAATACAAACATACTTGTTATCTTTTATTTACTGTTTCCATGGTATCTTTTCCTATCCTTTTACTTTAAATCTCTTTTTGTCATTGAATCTAAAGTATATCTTTAATAGAGAGTATATTGTCGAATAATACATTTTTCCAATTTCTGTATTTTGTTCTGAATATACAATTCATCATTTATATTTAATATTATTATATATTATTATATTATGTTAATATAGTAAGATTTACATCTGTAATTTGGCTATTTGTTTTATCTCATGTCTTTCTGTCCTTTCTTCTTCCATCACTGCCTTTTGTGTTAGATTTTTTTTGGTGGACCATTCTAATTATATTTTTGCTTCCTTCTTTACTACATATTTTTATGAATTATCTTAATAATTTCTTGGAATTATAATTATCATCTAAAATACTCTAGTTAAGATGAATATCAACTAAATTTCGATTGTATACACAAACTTTGCTGCATAACAACATGTTTCCTTCCTCCTTCTTATGTTTTATGTTCACAGAATTACATCTTTTTACACTGTAAGATCATTATGCATTATACAGTGATGTGGTTTGGGTCTGTGTCCCCACCCAAATCTCATTGAATTGTAACCCTCACATTTCCAGCAAGGGACCTGGTGGGATGTGACTGGATCATGGGGGCAGTTCCCCCATCCTGTTCTCATGATAATGAGGGCATTCTCATGAGATCTGAAGGTTTAAAAGTGACAGTTTCCCCTGCTCTCTCTCTCTCTCAACTGCCACCTTGTGAAGAAGGTGCCTGCTTCTCCTCCCCTTCTGCCATGATTGCAAGTTTCCTGAAGCCTCCACAGTCACGCGGAACTGTAAGTCAACTAAACCTCTTTGGTTTACAAATTACCCAGTCTCAGATAGTATATTTATAGCAGTGTGAAAATGGACTAATACACACAATATAGGATCATTATATATTATATAATCACAGTTTTTTAATTTTTACTTTTTGTAGTTTTTTGAATCAAATAGGAGAAAATATTTATCAACAAAAATAAATTTATGTTATCTTTTATTTTTACCTATAAAGTTACCTCTACTAATGCTTTTTATTTCTTTATGTAGATTCAAGTTATTATCTAGTGTCTGTTCATTTCAGCCTGAAGCCTTTAGTATGTCTTGTAGGAAAGGTCTGCTAGCATTGAATCCTTAGTTTTTATCTTGAAATGTCTTCATTTCTTTTTAATTTTTGATGGATAGTTTTGTTGAATATAGAGTTTTTGGTTGCAACTTTTTTCTTTCAGCAATTTGAATATGCCATCTCACTGTCTTTTAACCTTTATGGTTTTTGACATAATGTTAGCTGGCAGTCTTATTGATGAGACAGTTTTCTTTTTTCACTTTTGAGATTCTGGTCTTGTCTTTGGTTTCAATAGCTTGAACATGACATATATAGGTAGGTATATCAGTCAACATTCTTCAGAGAAGACCGAGTAGGATGTGTGTGAGTGCATATAAAGATACTCATTATATATAAAATATAGATATATGAAGACTGATAAATCTCAAGATCTTCAGGGTGTGTTGAGTTAGCAAGCTGGAAACTCAGGAGAGCTAAAGAACTGAACACCATGGCCAATGGTGTAGTTCCTGTCTGAAGACCAGGAGCCTTGAGACTCAGGAAGAGACAAAGTTTCAGTTTGAGTACTAAGGTAGGAAAAAAACCCAATGTCCCATTTTGAAGGCCGTCAGGCAGGAAAAGTTCTCTACTACTTCGGGGATGGTTGGCTTTTTTTATTCTATTCAACACTTTATTGGATGAAGTTCACCCACATTATGTAGGGCAAACTCTTCTACTCAGTCTACTGATTTAAATGTTAATCTTAGCCAAAAATACCTTCACAGAAACATCTATAATAATGTTCGACCAAATGTCTCAGCACCTCATGGCCCAGACAAGTTGACATGTAAAATTAATCATCATAGTATGAAAATCTTAGAGTGTATCCTACTTGGAATTTGTTGAACTTCTTCAGTGTGTAGATTAAAGTTTTTCATCAAATTTGTGAGGTTTTCAGCCATTATTCATTCAATTATTCTTTCCGTTCCTTTTTCTGTGGTTCTTAGTACGTCTATACTTTCTTCCAATTCATTGTTAAGTGACCTTTTACTACCTGAAGTTAAAAACTTCGGGAAATGGTATTTCCCGAAGTTTTTGTGAATCTGATTATTGGTACACATGATGGTGTTCTATAGGTTTCTGAGGCACTTCATTTTCCCTCATTTTTTCCCTGTTTCTAAAACTGAATGATATCAATGTACCTATCTTGACATTCCTTAATTTTCTCTCCTGCCAGCAAAAATCTGCTGTCGAGCCTTCCTGGCAAATTTTTAATTTAATTTATTGTACTTTTCAACTGTAGAATTAGTATTTGACATTTTAAAAATACTTTCTATCTTTTTATTAATATTCTGTTTGTTGAGGCATTGTACCACACTTTCCTTTAGTTCTTTCTATATAGTTTCCTTTCATTCTTTGAACATATTTAAAGTAAATAAATACTTTATCTAGTGAGTCCAACAAACAGGCTTGCTCAGGAACTGTTTTCATTGACTGTTGTTTAATTTTGTTTGTCTGTTCCTGTATATAGGGACTACTTCCCTGTTTCTTGTATGTCTCATAGATTTTTGTTAAAAACTGAAAATGGGCCGGGCACGGTGGCTCACACTTGTAGCCCCAGCACTTTGGGAGGCCGAGGCGGGCTGATCATGAGGTCAGAAGATCGAGACCATCCTGGCTAACATGGTGAAACCCCGTCTCTACTAAAAATACAAAAAAATTAGCCAGGCGCGGTGGCAGGTGCCTGTAGTCCCAGCTACTTGGGAGGCTGAGGCAGGAGAATAGTGTGAACCTGGGAGGTGGAGCTTACAGTGAGCCGAGATCGCGCCACTGCACTCCAGCCTGGGTGACACAGCGAGACTCTGTCTCAAAAAAAAACTGAAAATGTTGGCCAGGTGTGGTGGCTCATGCCTGTAATCCCAGCATTTTGTGAGGCTGAGGCAGGTGGATCACCTGAGGTCAGGAGGTTGAGATCAGCCTGGCCAACGTGGTAAAACCCTGTCTCTAGTAAAAATACAAAAATTAGCCAGGCATGGTTGTGGGCACCTGTAATCCCAGCTACTCAGGAGGCTGAGGCAGGAGAATTGCTTGAACCTGGGAGGCGGAGGTTTCAGTGAGCCGAGGTTGCACCATTGCACTCCAGCCTGGGCAACAAAAGTGAAATTCCATCTAAAAATAAATAAATAAATAAATACACTGAAAATGTTGAATAATATAATGTGAAAATTCTAGGCTTCATGTTCTATCTTATCCCAGTGTTTCTTGTTGTTGATGTTTGCTGCTCTTTGTTTAGTGACTTTCTTGTATTGATTTTGAAAAGTCTTTCATGTAGTATGTAATCAGTGAAGTTTGTTTGGTCAGCTCAGTGGTTAGACAATAATTGAAGAGATATTGTTTTAAATAACATTACTGATAAGTCATAATGATTGAAGAGAGATTGCTTTAAGTAATGTTACTAATAAGTCTTTTACCCTTTGCTCTATTGAACATTAGGGCATATCTTCAATTCTCCAGCAGTTTATAACTCTACTTTAGACTTCACAAGTTGCTTTGAAATCCCTCAGGGTTAACCAAAAGTGACATATCAGGTTCTTCTAAGATCTTCCCTAGGCATGCCCTCATCCCTGCACATGTGTGTGGTCTAGGGGTATAATTGGAGCTCTCCAAAGCCTCCTATGGACATCTCGTTTTTCAGGTTTTCATTTTAAAATTTTTGGTCAGCCTCTTGTCTGTCCCAATTGTTATAGCCACTTCAGGCAACTGATGTGTTAAATAATTGCCGCTAATGGATTTTTCCAAATGTCTTGGAAGTAGGGGTTTGCTCATTAAGTGAGCTCTGAATCGGGTCAAATAAAGACAAACTCTGCAAATAAAGACAAATCCAGGATTCTGCCAACTATGTCAAATAGCAACCGTTCTCTGGGGATGGGAGCTTTTTGAGGTGCTCCAAATCTGTTCTTCTCCCTGCAGTGATTGCTATGCTGCTCATTTTCATGTTTCTTGTGTTTCTGAGCTGTTATTTCTCAAGGCTATTATTGAATATTTCACTTCCACCATTCTTTTCTGGAGAAACTTTTGCTAACATTCATTCAAGTAACTATCCAAAGATATTTACCCTTATAAATCTACTTTCAATTTCTAAATAGAAAAACTTAACTAAAAACAAATCTGTTTATATATTGTATTTACTCAAGTCCCCATGAAATAGTCTCTGTCATCTACTGTCAAGTTAGATTTACTAAGTTCAGAAGTTTTTTGTGAGCTGTATGAACTGTTTTAAAACTTTTGTCCATCAACTTCTGTAACACACATTCTAATTAGAATGTGAATAATGCACTTTCAAACTTTAAACTAGTTTTCTGAATGTCTAGGGCTTAAAGGTGAGGGAATAACACTGTATCCTTGGAAATAGTATATTTTATGCTCTTTTTTTGAAAATAAATAACTATAATTTACTTTCTATATACATGTGGTTCTTAGTACGTCTATACTTTCTTCCAATTCATTGTTAAGTGACCTTTTACTACCTGAAGTTAAAAACTTCAGGAAATGGTATTTTAAAACAGTATTTTAAAATACCACTGATGTTAAAATATAACTCAGCTCTTCTCAAAGTGAACAAATTTAAAACTTAATGGAAATATATGAGTACTTACTTCTAGTTGATTCCTATCCAAGGCACATAACGTTCATAATGTTCAGTAATATAATCTATAACTTCTAGTAGAATACATGGCCCATCTTAAATATTACTACACTTTCCAGTCTTCTTGAAGATAGATGTGACCATGTGACTAAGGTCTGATGGGTGATATATAAATAAAAGTAATATTGGCAACTTCTGGGTAGTAACCTTGCTGGGATGTAAGGGTATGGTTAGCATAAGCATCCTTACTCCTTACTTCTGAATGGAATATAGATGTAAATCCTTGAATTCTAACAGACCATTAGATCATGAGATCCCCATGGGAATACAAACTATACATGCCTCAGAGACACAAAAGCCCATGTCCCTGACACTGTGCAGCCACCATGATCACTCCCATCCAGGTGCAAATCTCAAGACCTTTACAAGACAGAGAAGAAAATGCCATCTTATTACAGTCACTGTTATTTGGGGTTTGCAGGCACTACCAGATGAATCTAATCCTACCTGATACAGCAATTTGCAAAGCTTTAACTTACTTTTCTGAGCTAGTGAAGCTATTCAATACATTGCAGAAATTCAATTAAGTTACTCATTGATGATCAGTGTTGCTCAGTCAGAATAAGCTGGAGGAACTCTCTCTGTCACATAATAAAATAAATATTGTGAGATAGAACTATTTCTCCAAACACTAAGGTACATTCACCCTTATACCAGTTAATTTCCTATAAAATTGAAGTTGCCCTTCTTTGTACCTTCTATCAGTTTGTAGAGTTGTGAATATTCATACATTAAGAATTTGTGTCTCTTTTGCTCAGCAATATTATGTGTCTCTGTTATATATTATTTTTCATTATAAGATTCAACACTCATAGTCTCTAAAAGGTCTCTTCTGATTTCGCTAGGCAGAATTCACTACCGCATATAAAATGCTATGGGTACCCACAGCATTTTATAAACAACTCCTATCACTGAATTTAATACATTATAATTATATTTGGTGTTTATGCATTTTTCTTGTTCACTATGCTGTAAACATCTCAAAAGAAGTGATAGTGTTCTATTCATCTCATGTTTCAATACTTCACACAGAGTTTATGGTATATTCTATTGGTTTTCTATCACTGAATAACAAATGACCACATATTTAGCAGCTTAAACAACACCCATTTATTATCATACACTTTCCATGGGTCAGAAGTCCAGGTGCATTTGACTAGGTTCTCTGCTTATGGTATCACAGGCCAAAAGCAAGGTGTCAGCTAGGCTGAGCTCTGGGGTCTGAGGATGAATCTGCTTCCAAGCTAATTCACACTGTTGTCGGAATTTGTTGCCATAATTCAGTTCTTTGTATTTGTAGGCCACACAGGTCATCATTTCCTTGCTGGTTGTCAGCAGGGGGCCACTCTGAACTTCTAGAAGCTGTCATGTGGCCCTTGCTATTCAGAAGCCAGCTATGGCACCTCAAATCCTTCTCATGCTTTGACTCTCTCTGCCTTCTGTCTCTATCACCAGCTTGAGCATCAAAAGCTCGTCCATCTTAATAAGGCTCACATGATTAGATTAGACAAGTGTAGCTATTACCCTTTTGCCATGTACTGTAACATAATTCTGAGAGTGATATCCCATCATTTTCACAGGTTCCACCCACGCTCAAAATGATAGAGATTATACAGGTGAAGGAATGTTTAGGGGTCATTCTTAGAATTCTGCCTACCATGTAGACATTAAAAAATGTATTTAACAAGAGAATTAACTTCCATATGTTGAATTTTCTTAGCATGTAGAGATCTAAAACAGTAATGTTTTAAATTTTATGTTTTTTTTTTCAGTGACAAAAAGCCACAAGCACACAGGTACAATTTCATCTTGTGGTATATTCAGTATTCTATTATGAAAGCCTTAGGAGCTTCAGGGACAAGCCATTAATAATTGCATCAATAACAAAGAAAAAAATTAAAGCTAAGAATGAAATATGTAAGGTCCTAATAACCCATTTCCTAAGGCAATAGATGTGTAGTCACTCCACACAGAAATAATTATTATAAAAGGGCTATGCGACCTTTCTAGGACAAAAAAGACCTCCTCCAAGGACACCTTCTGTCCCTGCCTCTACAGACAGCAACTGACACCTTCTTCTAAAAAGCAATAAATGAACCAACAAAAAAACACAAACCCGTAAGTGGAGAAAAACAAACAAACAAAAAATAGTAAAGAGTAGTGGTAATTATGTAGATGAAATATGATTAGAAAAAGGTAATTCGGGTATATATAGATTATATTTGCATCAGAGTTCAATGACCTTCTGAATATAGGAACATAAGCTCTTTAATCTGTGTGTGTGTGTGTGTGTGTGTGTGTGTATATATATATATATATAGAGAGAGAGAGAGAGAGAGGGAGAAGTAATTTGCTTACCATATAATGTGAACACACACTTCTTTCTGCCAAGGTCTACCTAATTCCCCTGCCTCCACTTTTACTTCTGCATTAAGTTCTGTGTAGCTGGACCTTTTGGCCTTGCTCTAGTTTTCAGACACTCTGAGATGTGAAATTGTGTTAGTTAATAACTTAGCATTAAACAACCTCCAACAGAAGACAGTGGTACCTCTAGACTTACATTTTTTCTCTGAATCAAAGTTCTAGTCATCATGAGCTTGTTTCTAGAGATGTCATACTTGCTGTAGCCTGGTCCAGAGCCCGGGAACCAACACACATGAAAAGAAATCCCCTCCTCACTGCCTGCTGTAATTACCTCTGCTCATGATTCAGTGGGACCTGCTTCCTTTGTCTATGTGCTGCCCACCTTCCATGGTGCTCAGGGGAGACAACTTGGAATTTTGATACCCATTTAAAATCACCATTGTACGTGCCTTGTCCTCTGAATATTGTGTCTGACTGTGGCTAGGTCAACATTTAAGCATGATCTTCTGCCAATTCCAAACTCCTTTCTTCTTTTTTTTTTCTTTTCTAAGTTTTCATTTCTTAAATGGCACTCAAATCTCAGAATATTATACTTGCCTTTCAGGTACAAAATATGTATGTAGGCAGTGTCATAATCTGTACACTCTTTCAAGAATTCTTGCAGGTATGACTTCCACGTATTCTTTCACAATTCTTTATGGATGACTTGTATATATATATATATATATATATATATATATATATATGTCTCCCTTTTCTAGAAACATAGAATTTTTAAAATGTGGGGAGAAGCTATCTTATACAGTAATATTAACAATTTTAGCGTAACCTAAATCTATACACACATATATATATAAAAGACATTATATGTGTACACTGTATATCTATAGAATCCTTCCCTGCAAGGGGAACCTGAATATGTGTGCTATTTCCTAACATAGAATCCCATGAAAATGTGTGAATTTTAGCCTTATTGATGGTCCACAATGAATGTGTCCTCATCAGTGTATATGGTTCCCTCCTTTTCCTCACACAGAGGCTATCAGGAATCCTGAAAGCAGTTAAAACAACTCTTTAGTGAATTACCTTCCTGCATTTTTTTTTTTTTTTTTTTGCCACCAGCCAAGGCTCTTGACTGCGTGTGCTACAGTCAGCTAAGATTGCTGCCTTCCACATTTCCGGGAGTTTTGCCATCAGAAATTACAGCTTGACTGATTTTTTTCAATCCTTGCTAATTCCATGGAAAGAAGGCAAATTTCTGTTTTTGTGTTGGTCATCATTTTCCCTCTTTTCCTATTATATTTCTAGATTGAACAGAAAGTCAGTGCATCTTCACATTTTGATGCCTATGTTTCAGTTGTTTCCCAAAATTTCTCTCTTCACTCAGCCTTTGAGTGCCTTTCTTCTTCTAGGGATGTCTTAAGCAACTGTAATGTTAAATATCTAAGGCATGCTTTCATGTTGTTTAGCATCTATCAAAAATAGCCCTCCTAAAATAAAATAAAGTAAATGAATGGCTTAAAAGACTTGATATGACCTGCAAGTATTGCTCCTTTGTAAGTCACAAGTCTGATTTTTGGCATCTGTTGCTAGTGACTATAGCTTATGATAATTAAACAGCTTTGCCAGAACTCACATAGGTTGAGGCTATAAACCAAAGCCTGATGTGAGGGTCAACACACTGTTCCCTGAGTAAATATCCACAGTCATAACTTAGCATATCCTAATTATTGTAATGACAAAAAAAGAAAAAAGAAATCAAGATCTCAGCTCTATTGAGCAGTTTATCTTTCACCTGGATGAGACTATGCTTCTTGAAATTATTTTCCCAAAACTCCCAATTATTTTCCACTGGAGCCTGTCATTTGGAGATTTTCCTGATACTATACATTTTCTTCAAGTCAGCATCACTTATTTCTATTACTTAAATAATTTTAACTTACCCTACAACAATTCTTCTACTATAATATTTCTAATCCATTTAAGGATTAAAAGATGGTTTTTCACTCCTTTTAGCCAAATATATTTTTTCTAGATCTGTTAGTTATTTCTTTAATAACAATGTTATGTCCAAACATGTGAAAGAGGCTCCGTCAAATTTAGTCAACATTGCCTGCATTTATTTTCATATTCCAAATATATTTCTTCAGTTTAGTCTTCAGAGGGCAGTTATTTTTCAGATCAGAAAAAAAAATCTTATTTGAGTCATTTCCCACTAGCAACTGGGAATCCAAAGAGGGAAAAGTGAAGATTCTGTTTCTCCACCTTTAGAATTTAGCGTGATATGGCACAGTAGAAAACAACTATCTTGAGAAATATAAAGATACGTGTAGTTGAATGGAGATGCTAACTTCATCTATCTATATTGTCTTAGTCTGTTTGTGTTGCTATAAAGAAATACTTGGTTCTGGGCAATTTATAAAGAGAAAAGCCTTATTTAGCTCACAGTTCTGCAGGCTGAACAAGAGCATGGTGCCAGCACCTGCTTCTGTTGAGGGCTTCAGGCTGTTTCCACTCACGGTGGAAGGTAAATGGGAGCCAGCATATGTGGAGATCACATGTCTGGAGAGAGACAGCAAGAGAGAGACAAAGACGTGCCAGGCTCTTTCCACAACCAGTTCTCACAGGAACTAATAAGAACTCACTGACTTCTGAGAGAATGTTGCCAAGCCATTTAAAAAAGATTCATCCCCACAATCCAAGCATCTCAAATTTCAACATTAGACGTGACAGGGCTAAACAAACCATATCCAAACCACAGCACATGTGGATTGGTTGTTTAGATAAAATTGAAGTCAAAACACTTATCGAACAACATATTCTTATCCAATGGAACAAAAAGGACATGCATTTCTTAGAATCAGAAGGCAAAGTTCAAAAGTACATAAGGTATTGGTAAAACCTGTAAACTTCAAATTTAGCTCAGTTGAAAAAAACTACACAACATTTTGAAATCAAATAAGAACAGAAAAACTGAGAAACTAAAGAAACTCTTTTAAAGCCATGTGTGTATTGACTCAACAAATAGACTCAGCACTTCTAGTATATGTTATGTTATATACTCAAGTATTAATGAAAATAACTCACAGCCATAAAACTTATTAAGCCTTTTCACTTACAAGGGTTTCCTATGAACAGCTTTTTTTATATATAAAAAATAGCAAATGCTGCATTTTATTTAAAAAATTGTTGCAAGTTTAGCAATAAGTCTTTATTCAAAAACCCACCCTGGGTTATCAAAGGTTGAAAATTAATTTTAGTTTTCATCCTACATATTCAGCCTCCTCAATATGCATAAATCATTATGTTCTTTTGACAATTAATACAAATAATTTGACGGGGTTTTTGCACGTTCCACTTAAGAAGCTAAAGGATTCCGGGTAATATGGCTCAAATTTTTTAAAGTGTGCCTGAATATGTAAATGAGATTGTGTACACATATAAGCAAAACACTTTGCTTTTTCAAATTTCATATGGGAACTTGTAATTTTTAAAATACAGCTAAAACAAAAACCTGGAAGTGATTAAATAAATTTTGCAAGCAGTCAAAATATGTAATTAAAGTTCATAATCTTTATGGATATAAGAATATCTCAGAGGCCATGTACTCTTAATTCAGACCAAATTCTACTACATCAGAAGTTTTGGTTTCCAATCTAATATCAGAGTGTAGTAACACACTGAGGTGCCAGTGAGGTTGTTAGAGGCAGGCACAATAAATGAAACAATGGCTAAAAATTGAGAGTTTAAAATTGAAAGAAAGGTCAGAAAAAATATAAAAAGCAAGCACAAAAGACTTCTGTGTCCAGTTGTGGCTGATATGATTCTACTGTAGTGAACTATCTTTAGGTAACATCTATAAATTCTGAACATAATGCAGAAAATACTTGCCTGGAGGAATAGAAGAGTGGAAAGAAACAGGTATATTCTGGTACAGAGTCTGTATTTAGAGTAGGAGATTTCTAAGAAATGTGTTCCTATTTTCACATCTCTTCTCCCCTTTATCCATGTGGGATATGTTCCAAGACCTCCAGTGGATGCCTGATACTGTGGATAGTCCTGTACACTACATATACTATGTTTTTTCCCATACATATAAACTTATAATATACAAAAATGTCCACAGAAGCTTAATTTGTAATAATAAAAAACTACAAGAAGTTTTCATTAAAAGGTGGGTAAGTCCTTGTTCTATATAGTGGACTAGTACTCAAAATTAAAGAAAATAGAATGAGTAATTGAGATATGCTACAACATGGAAGCATATCCAAACAAATGTGCTGAGTGAAAGTAGCTAAATTTAAAAGGTTATATACTATATGATTTAATTTATATAGAACTCTAGATTATGCAAAGTAATCTACAGTGTAAGAAAGAAGTTTGCATGGATATTGGGAAGAAAAGCAAAATGTAAGGACTAAAAAGGGACGAATGGTCATGAAGAAATTCTTGGAGTTGACAGGGTTTCCCAGCACCTTTATTGAGTTATTGGTATATGTATATGTATAAATTATACATCTTAATTTTGTAAAAATTATTGTCAAAATTACATTTAAATACAATTGTCTACAAAAGCCAACATGTCAAAATTTGTGGAATGCAGCTAAAGTAATTATTCAAGGGAAATTTGCGGTTTTCAATTTATATATTAGAAAAGAAGAATGATCTCAATCAATAATCAAAATTTCTCCCTTTAGAAACTAGAAAAGCTAGAGCAAATTACAATACAATAAAGGAAGTTAAGATAAGAGCAAACATTATTGATAGACAACTTATAAAAGCAGAGAAAGTCAATGAAACCAAAACTTGCTTCTTTGAAAAAAATCAATGATGTTGATATACTTCTAGCTGGGCTAATAAAAAAGACATGGCCACACACACAAGAGTGTATGTGTGTGTGTGTGTGTGTGTGTGTATGTGTGTACAGAGAGAGAGGATAAAAATTATCAGTATCAGGAATGAACATAACCAGAGATCATCCAGACATTAACTAAATAAGAGAGCATTATAAACAACTTTATAAAAGTAAATTAGAAAATTTAGATACAAAAATTCCTTGGTAGATGTAAACTGCAAAATTGTATTGAAGAAAAAATAGAAAACTTTGATAGCCTTAAAGGAGTCACAGAAATTAAATCTGTGACTAAAACCTCCCCACAGACAAAACTTTACACCCCGATGGCTTTACTGGTGAACTCAAATATTTAAGAAAGGAGTAATACTAATCCTACATAACATTTTTCAGAAGATAGAGAATAAAATACTTTCCAATTCATTTTATGATGTCAAGACCTGACAATGACAATACAAGAATAGAGAAGCACAGAGTAATATTCTTCATGAAAATATAAATAATTTCCCAGAATATTAGCAAATAAAAATGCAGCAACGTACACAAGTAATAAAACATCGTAACCAAGTAGTGTGTATACCCAGAAAAAATTTCATTTCAATCTGAAAATCAGTACAATTCATCATGTTGATAGAATAAAGAAAAACTATCATATGAATGTATCACTATGCAGAAAAAAATTGACAACATTAAACACTGATTTACATAAAGGTTCTCAGCAAACCAGTAGTAACTGGAAACTTCTCCAATCTGATAAAGGGCATTTATGTGAAACCTACAGCTGACAACCATAGTTAACTGCGAAATACTGAATATTTTTGTGAATGATCAAGAAGATGTAAGGATGTACAATAACACATTTTCCATTCAAAATCCTATTAGATGCTCTAGTCAGTGCAATAAAACAATAACAACAAAAAGGCGTACATTTAATAATTATTCTACTCTTGACCTTTATCACAACTACATAAGCCTATCTGTAACTTGGCCTATTTATTAAAATGCATTCACTTATTAAAATTTGTTAAAATGGCATTCACTTATTTAAAATTCACCTAGAACCCTACGTTCCATAAAACTAGAATCCAGGTTTCTCTGTCTTCCTTCCTCAAAGTTTTATTGAACTTCAAATGTATATATGTCTATATATGGTAAACAGACTCTTCAAAGTAACATTAGACATTAATAGACAAACGTGTTCACACAACAAAAGTCATAAATTACTTTTCAGGATACAATTGAGCCTTGAAAAACACAGGTTTGAACTGTGTGGTGGTTCCACTTATATGAAGATTTTCTTTTGCCTCTGCCACCCCTGAGAGAGCAAGACCAACGCCACCTTTCTCCTCCTCAGCCCACTCAACTTGAAAAAGACTAGAATGAAGACCTTTATGATGATCTACTTCCACTTACTTAATAATAAATGTATTTTCTCTTTATTTTCTTAATAATATTTTCTCTAGCTTACTTTATTGTAGGAATACAGTATATAATAATCAATCATACAAAATATGTGTTAATTGGCTGTTCGTCTTATCAGATCATTATGTAATGATTAAAGGGTAAATTTAGCAAGAGGCTATAGCAATTGTAAATATGTATGCACCATAAACTGGAGCACACACATATATCAAGCAAATATTACTAGAGCTAAAGAAAGAGACTATAATAGAGTAGGAGCTGGAGAATTCTACTCCTCATTTGCAGAATTAGACAGATTATCAAGACAGAAAATCAACAAAGAAACCTCGGACTTAATCTGCACTATGTAAGAAATTGACTTAATAGACATTTACAGAACATTTTATCCAAGGGCTGCAGAATACACATTTTTCTGCTCAGCTCCTAAATCATTCTCAAGAATAGATCATACGTTAGGACACAAAACAACTTTTAAAGCATTTAAAAAATAATATTAAGTATCTTATTGGACCACAATAGAACAAAACTAGAAATCTATAACAAAAGAAATTTTGGAAACTATACAAAGACATAGAAATTAAACAATACACTCCTGAATGAAAAGTAAGTCAATAAAGAAATTAAGAAAATTGAAAAATTTCTTGAAACAAATGATAATGAAAACACAAAATACCCAAACCTACAGGATACAGCAAAAGCAGAACTAAGAATTTTATAGCCATAAGCACCATACATCAATTAAAAAGAAAGACTTCAAATAACCTAACAATACATCTTAAAAGACTAGAAAAGCATGAGCAAACCAAACCCCAAATTAGGAGAAGAAAAGAATAAACATCAGAGCATAAATAAATGAAATTGAAATGAATAAAACAATATCAAAAAATCAATGAAATGAAAAGTTGGTTTTTTTTGAAAGGATAAACAAAATTGACAAACTTTTAGCTAGACTAAGAAAAAAAGAGAATACCTAAGTAAATAAAATCACAGATGTAAAAGGAAACATAAAAACTGATACCACAGAAATTCAAAGGATTATTTGGGGCTACTATGAGCAACTATATGCCAATAAACTGGAAACCTAGAAGAAATGGATAAATTAGTGGACACATATTAATTCAGCCTAACACAATTGAACGATGAAGAAATCAAAAGCCCGAAGACACCAGTAACAAGTAACAAGATAGAGGCTGTGATAAAAACTTTCCTAGAAAAGAAAAGACCGGGATCCAATGGCTTCGCTGCTGAATTCTACTTATCATTTAAATAACGAATGCTAATCCTCAAAGGTTTATGAAAAATAGAGGAGAATGGGAGACTTACAAACTTATTCTGTGAGGCCAGTAATACCCTGATATCAGACAAAGATACATAAAAAATATAGACAAAAATCCCTGATGAACATTGATGCAAAAATCTTCAGTGAGATACTAGCAAATTGAATTCAACAATATATTACTAAGATCATTCATCATGACCAAGTGGGATTTATCCCTGGGATGCAAAGATGGTTCGACATACACAAATTAATCAATGTGATATGTCACATCAACAGAATGAAGAAGGAAAGCCATATGAACATTTTGATTAACACTGAAAAAGCATTTGATAAAAGTCAGCATTTCCTCATAATAAAACTCTCAAAACACTGAATATATAATGTATAGACCTCAATATAATAAAAGGCATATATGACAGACCTACAACTAGTATCATACTGAATAGGTAAACACTTAAAGCTTCTCCTGTAAAAGCTGGAGCATGATAAGCATGCCCACTTTCACCATAATTATTCAGTACAGTACTGGAAGTCCTGTCTACAGCAATCAGACAAGAGAAAGATATAAAAGACATCAACATTGGAGAGAAGTCAAATTATCCTTGTTTGCAGATGATATAATTTTATATTTGTAAAAACCTATGATCTCCATCAAATAATTATAGAACTTATAAACAAATTCAGTAAAGTTGCAGGATACAAAATTAACACACAAAATCAATAACAACTCTATATGTCAAGAGTAAACAACTTGAAAAAGAAAAAAGTAAGCTCTTTTATAATAGCCACAGGTAAAACTAAATAGGAATTAACCAAAGACATGAAATATCTCTACAATGAGAACTATAAAACATTTATGAAATAAATTTAAGGGGACACACAAAAAATGAAAGATATTACATGTTCATGGATTAGAAGAATCAATATAGTTAAAATGTCCATACTACTCAAAGCTATCTACAGATTCAGTGTGATCCCTGTTAAAATACCAATGACATTCCTCATAGATACAGAAAAATATATCCTAAAATTTATGTAGAACCACACACACATAGACACACACACACACAGAATAGCCAAAGCTATCCCAAGCAAAAAGAATAAAACTGGAGGAGTCACATTACCTGATTTCAAATTATACCACAGAGGTATGGCAAACAAAACAGCATGTTACTGCATAAAAGCAGACACATAGACCAATGGAAAAGAATAGAGAAACCAGAAACAAATCGATACATTTACAGTGAACCCATTTTTGACAAAGGTGCCACAAACATACATTGGGGAAAGGACCGTCTCTTCAATAAATAGTGCTGGGAATACTGGATATTCATATGCAGAAGAGTGAAATTAGACCCTTAACTCTTGCCATATACAAAAGTCAAATCAAAATGTTTTAAATCTTAAATCTAAGACCTGAAATATATAAAACTACTAAAAGAAAACTTTGAAGAAACTCTCTAGGGCGTTAATCTGGTCAAAGATTGTTGATAATACCCCACAAGTATAGGCAAGCAAAGCAAAAATAGACAAACAGGATCATATCAAGTTAAAACGCTTCTGCACAATAAGGAAACAATCAAGAAAGTGAAAAGACAACCCACAGAATGGGAGAAAATATTTGTAAACTATCCATCTAAAAAGGGATTAATAACCAGAATATAAAAGGAGCTCAAACAACTTAATAGAAAAAAAATCTAATAACTTGATTTTTGTAAAAGGGCAAAAGATCTGAATAGACATTTCTCAAAAGAAGACATACAAATGCGAACAGGTATATGAAAAGGTGCTCAACAGCATTAATCACCAGAGAATTGCAAATCAAAACTACAATGAGATAATATCTTACCCCAGTTATAACGGCTTTTATCCAAAATACAGGCAATAACAAATGCTGGTAAAGATGGGGAGAAAAGGAAACTCTTGTACACCGTTGGTGGGAATGTAAATGGTACAAGCACTATGAACAACAGCTTGGAGAGTCCTCAAAAGTTAAAAATAGAGCTACCATACAATCCAACACTCCTACTCTTAGCTCTATACCCCAAAGAAAGGAAATCCATTTATTAAGAAAATATCTGCACTCCCATGTTTATTGCAGTACAATTCACATTAGCTAAGATTTGGAAGCAATCTAAGTGTCCATCAACAGATGAATGGATAAAGAAAATGTGGTATATATACGGAGTACTATTCAACCATAAAAAAGAATTAGATCCTGTGATTTGCAACAACATGGATGGAACTGGACATCATTATATTAAGTGAAATAAGCCAGGCATAGAAAGACAAACTTCAAATGTTGTCACTTATTTATGAAAACTAAAAATTGAAACAATGGAACTAATGCAGATAGAGGGTAGAATAATTATTTTCAGAGGCTGGGAAGGGAAGTAGGGGGAGTGGGAAGGAAGTGGGAATTGTTAATTAGTACAAAAAATAGAAAGAATGAAAGAGATCTAGTATTTGACAGTACAACAGGGTGACTATAATCAATAATAATTTAATTATACGTTTTTAAAAAGTAAAAATATAGTTGTATTGTTTGTAACACCAAGGATAAATGCTCGCAGTGATGGATATCTCATTTAACCCGATGTGATTACTATGCATTGCATGTCTGTATCAAAATATCTCAGGAACCCCATAAAGATATACACCTACTGTTTACCCACAAAACAAAAATTTAAAAAAAAATTAAAAAGGACTCCAGTAAACAATAGACTATTAGTAGTTAGGTTTTGGAGGAGTCAAAAGTTACATGTGGATTTTCAACTGTGTGATGGGGAAGGGTCACATCCCTTAACCTCCAAACCATTCAACCATCAACTATAGTTACCTCCAATTACAGAAAAGTCTAGTAAAGTTTTGCCAATTCCAGAACAGATTAAGAAGTTATACTACAGCTCATTTTGGCAGGTGAACCTTATAATTTTAACTATTCCCTCAGATAACACTTTGCTTGCTTCACAGAAGCCATTTTACGATCGCAAGTTTTTTTTTCTCACCAACATCCAAGGATCCAAAGGAAAAATAATGTCTCATGATGTCTTCTACTCCCATGTTGAAAAAGCATTTAATGCTATGTTATTTCTTCAATTTGTGTAACCAGGCGGATTTTCTGTATTAAGTTACCACAGAATTGAGGTTGACAATTTCCCTTAAAAAATTGTTAACCCTTTAATTATGAACTATCAATCATAATTTTTAAATTTTATAGCAAAATACAGTGTGCTATTTGGCACAGTAGGTAATGGACCCCGTTGCTTTATTCTTAATGATCATAAATAATGTGATATGTGCAAGTGAATTAAAATGTAAAAGAAGTGTCTAAATTAGTCGCATGCTACTCAAATAAAATATTTGTTTGGGTATCCTCCTGTTGGTTTAGCAGGCTGTTAAGGTATAATGCTGCTAATAATTCTTGATATCTCAATTTTTTCTAAAATTATTTATTAAGATACTTAGCTATTTTAAAAATATGTAAATGAAAAATACAATTTTACTAATCCAGACAGTGCAGGGCGAGTTTATGAGGTCAGAAATTTGGTGATATCCTAACATGAGACATTTTGTTTATTGGATTGAGATGCTTAGCAGAAAAGAGGAGAGGATACACTAGGTTAACTTTTTGTAAGAATCCAAATAAATTTTCAAGAAGAAAAAAAAAACGTTAAGTGCATTTTTATTGTGTATGGGTTTCTTTACATTCTGTCCTTTTTTTATAAATCCATTATATAGATTTTGTACTTTTTCAAGCACTGTAAGACATTGTAGCCTAATTTATCAAAGAGAAACTAATCAAAAAGTAGACAACTTTTTGGGAATGACTTCATCGGGCTTAGGAAGGCAAAATTTAAGAAGAAACTACATTTCATCACAAATATCTTTCACTCAGCAAAAGCTCTTATTTAAAGTGGTCGGACTTTCTGAAACACTTCTACAGTTAAACTTCATTAATTTCAGCAACAATGAGAGGAGCCCAAACAACATAATCCATTTTAACTCTCGTCCACAATATCAACTCCTTTTCAGCCTTACCTAGTTGTTAGTTATAGAATGTAGAACTGAAAATTCTGGACTGAAGAGACAAAGTGTTTGAAGCCTCTGACTTCATGTTCTAATCAAAGCCATTTCTCATTTCTGGATTCAGCCATAGTCACTTACACATTTTTGGATGTGGCTAATGCCAGGTCTCATACCTAAGGGTTTTCTACCACTAATACCCATTACCTAAGAAGTATTCAAAATGATGAATACTAAATATGCACATTCTAAGTTGTTTAACAAAAACACTGTAAATTTGTCATAAGTATCGGCACTTACCAGCAATACCAGCATACCCACTCTTCTGCCATCTTTCTCCCTCTAGTATCTACCTTCTTCAAGAGCTCGATTTCTGAGAATATTAGGGGTAAGTCTGGAGAAATCACTCAAAATCATTACACAGCAGTTATTATAGTAGCCAAGAGAAAGAAATTTCTTTTTGCTTAATGTAAGACTGACAGATCAGTGTAGTCACTGGGAAAGTGGAAACTCAGACCCATCCTGTAGGAAATTGTCACTAAAGTGGTACTTAAAGAATCAGAAATGGAATCTTTACAGAAATGCTTATAAACTAAACAAAAAGAATCAGAAGTGGAATCTTTACAGAAATGCTTATAAACTAAACAATACATAAAGCATAGTCACTTTTTGCTTGCTCTATTGAGGTATAATGGGGAAATAAAATTGTATATATTCAAGGTATCTTTGAATATATACAAAGATATATTCTGATGCTTTGATATATGTATATATTATGGAAGAGTGACCATAGTCAAATTAGTTAACACTTCCATCACCTCACATAGTTGCCTTTTGTTTTACGGTGAGAACATTTAAGTTCTACTATCTTAAATTTCAAGTATACATTACAGTATGACTATACAGTATAACTATAATCACCATGCTGTCCATTATATCCTCAAACTTACTCAGTTTATCATAATCGCTTATTTTGCAAACCATATCCATGTGTATGTATATGTGTCTTTGTAAATGTTATTATGCATGTAGGAAGACTATGGAAGGATCACACTTCTATGTCATCTGAATTGCTAAAATTATCATTATAATAAGAAAAAAAATTAAATGCTAAAAAGAGTATGTGTAAAAAACTCTATTTAAAAAAATGTACCCTGAAGCTATATCAAATCATTTTACTCTCTACCTTTTAAAAAGGTTCAATAAAGGTAGGATGGCAGAGCGGAGCAGAAGACTGGATAAGTGAACCATAAATTTGCATTTGGATGTTGATAACCACCAACTGGGTGAGCTTGAGTGAGTTAATCCTCTCTGAGCTTTGCTCATTTGTGAAATGACTGAATTCAACCAGGTAACCACTGTGGTCTCTTCTGCTATCAAAATGCATTTGAGTTTTACAAAATAAAATTTCAGAGTTTACAGAGAAATTTAAATGTATTTCAGGTGTCTACACCATTATTAAGACGCTGTGTTAACTAATTTTATAAAGACATCTATCTTCTTACGAAACAGTAAACCTCAGATCGATGCTGGTGAAGTCCAAGGTGATAGCAATTGCCATTTTTAACACTATTGGCCTTTGCACCCCAAATCACAGGCTTCCTGGGAGCAAGGACCTTGTGGAATCATTGCTGTGTAATTTAGGGTATGCTAAGTGCCCAATAAGTATGTTAAAAATTTTTAAGTCTTGTAAGCTCAGAAATCTATTTAAGAAGTGAGGAATTATTTGGCATCACTTCAAGAAAAAAACCTAAAATTAAAAAAAAAAAAAAGACATCCATTTTATTGAATTTTTGTTTTCCATTTAGCAGACTTTGAAGAACTCTGACTTCACTTGCAGCTGATTAGGAAAAAGCCCTTTACCACCCTTCTTAAAAAAAAAAAATACCATTCATTTTATAATTGCAATAGAGCACAGCAACGCATGTGGCAACACTGATGGATATATTTCTCCTATGAACTTGAAGCCTGAGATGTATGTACCTGAACTACAGATTAATCAACATGCAAGCATGGGCCATTGTGTCTTGCTGATTAATTATGCTGAATGATGGATTCCGGTTTAATCACTTTACCTGATAGATGTAGAGAGCTTGCAAATGACAGTCACCGTATCATTTCTCAATAAGCTGCTTTCTAACCAGCTTACTGAAAAAACTTCAGGAAGTTGATGTTCCAGGAAAAAAACCAGTACACAGTTTTCCATGAATAACTTTACATTTCTCTGATATCTTCCACCTTAATATTTGTCCTCTGACCAAAAAATCATATAAATACAATAATTACCCAGGAATCCCATTGTCTAGAAGTCTGTCTGTCTCATCCTGGAATTGGAAAACAAAATTTAAAAAGTTAATAGGATTTGTAATTGGGTTTATAATGTTAAGAAAATGAGTCTTTCCTTAGTCTAGAAAACCACTGACTCATGGTTAATATTACCTGTCTAAAAAAAAAGAAACATAACGATGAATAAGCTGTCTGCTCTTGAGGGGGAGGGGGGATGCTGGTTTGATTCATACAAGAAAAATTGACGAGTTAATTGATCATTTCTCTATCTGAAGAAAAGGATGTGTGACATAATTAATGTTTTCTTCCTAGAAAAATCAGTAGGTGGTCCCTAAGGACAAAATAAATAGTATCTGAACCAAGTGAGCTTTAACAAATTGGTAGCAATTCCCACCACCCACCCCAGAGAAGTTAATCTCCTCCTCCCTTTTCTTTCATTGCAGGTACCTTAGCATAGCATTGTTCACACTGTATAATTCATTAGAGTTGCCTGAGTAGGTTTCTCTCTCTATAACAGGTAGTGATGGCCTGGAAAACAGTAGCCATTTTATGTATATACAGGACTCAAGGACTCAAGAACCTGCAGATGCTTGGGATTACAGGCGTGTGCCACAGTGCCCAGCTAATTTTTGTATTTTTAGGAGAGACAGGGTTTCACTATGTTGCCCAGACTGTTCTCAAACTCCGGAGCTCAAGCAATCTGGTCGCCTCAGCCTCCCAAAGTGCTGGGATTACAGGTGTGAGCCACCTCACCCAGCCCATTATATATTTTTTAACACTGTCCTTCACAATGTTTAAATGGTTCCTTATTGGTAGATGCTCAATAAAATCTTATTGACTTACGTTGAAGACATTTATAGATTACACATAGGAAAAGGTAAGTTTGCCCATTCTTGAAGTCTCTAGTGCCTTTCAACATCAGGTAGACTGCCTTAAACCTCAACCCCAATCAGGTCCTGATGGAGACAGGCTTCCTATAAAGCGCTTCCCTCTGGTGAATGAACAGATTCTAGCACTACCTGTGAGTGCCAGGGTGCCTTCCAAGACGCAGCCTCTCTTGCTGTTTGTCTCTTCACGCAGGCCATTTATGAGTCCTTCCTCCACGAGCACTTCAGTCTCCCTGCAGGGCATCAGGCTGAGTCTGATAGCCTCACTGTAAACTGAGCCGGCCTTGCTTTTGGGCCTAGCTTCCTGTCAATACCCCTCTGCCAAAATCAAAGCCTAACATGAACTTGAGTGATATAGTTCGGATACATGTCCCTTCTAAATTGCATATGGAATTGTAATCCTCAATGTTGGAGGTGGGACATGGTGGGAAGTGATTGAATCATGAGGGTCGATTTCTCATGAAGGGTTTAGTAATATTCCCACGGTCCTGGCCTTGTGACAGTGAGTGAATTCTCACGAGATCTGTTTGTTTAGAACTGTGTGGCACTTCTCTCTCTCTCTCTCTCTCTCTGTCTTGCTCCTGCTTTCACCATGTGACATGTCTACTCCTCCTTCACCTTTTACCATGATTGTAAGCTTCCTGAAGGCCTCCCCAGAGGCCAAGGAGATGTTGCTACCGTGCTTCCTATATAGTCCTAAATACCTGAGATTCTGTGAGCCAATTTGTTGGAAATGGATGCTCGGTGTCGCAAAATCAACACTGAGACAAAGGATCTCTCAGAAAGGCTAGTTCACTTTCTGAAGAAACCGTGCCACTCGCTAGCAATCTTGCCATGAGAGCACACCCAAACAAAGGAGACAGGGACATTTATAATCTTTGTAACCTGACGCAATGGTCCTATGGCTGCGTCCAATTTCCCCTGGCCAGAACAAGACCTCACATTCTAAGCTTGACCCAATTGGCTAATAGCTTGAAACTTTTCTAAATAGGCAAAGGGGAAAGAGGACAAAGAAAAGAGGAAACTATTCATGAGGAGGTCAGGAGGGTTTCCAAATAAGGAATGGCATGCACTATGGTCTGGGGCTCACTTAACCCTGTCCAGCATGCCAGGGCAAGTCTGAGCAGCTGCATTGGAACATATACAGATATGCATAGAGTAAAGAAATGACAAACTCTTTATGGTTTTAAGAAACTTTGAAGAACAACTCCATTCCTCACACAATTGAACCTCTTTTCTTTATAAATTACATAGTCTCAGGTATTTCTTTATAGCAATGCAAGAATGGTCTAACACACTGAGTAATGACACTGTCTGAATATTTCACTTGCTGACACCTGCTCCTATTTTCATACCAAAGCTTAAATTCTTTCTACCGTGTATACTATCTATATCAGCCATGTGGGTGTTCCCATAGTCATCATCACCAGTCATCAGCCACCATTCAGGGGACTAAACCAAGGTATGACTGGTTTGAGCCTTCAACCAAGTTGAAGTTGTAAGGAAGATTTATGGTGCTGTCTCTGAAAAGTAGAAGAATTAGTGACAAGGTTTCAGTTTAAAAAGGCTCTTTCGTGGCAATTACAACATTAGTGGAATGACAAACAGTGTTGAAAGTCAAAGAGCTTTGGGTTATTTAGCTAATTTCTTTTTAATTTCTTTTAAGCTTCAGTTACTTCCTCTGTGGAATAGAGACAATGAGTGGGGGGCGGGGAGGGGAAGAAGAAAGCTTAGTATATAAAGTGCTTAGAATAGTACCTAGTTTGTTAATCTTGAATAACTATCAACTGTATTCCTCTTTACATATAAAAACAAACTACAGTTTACTCAACAAAAACAGTCAGTGAATAGATATAGCCCTGGAGGTTGTCAAAGCAAGCACTGAATTGAACCTTAAGGCTCTGATTCAAAACAGAATGAAAGAAAAATTGTAAGCCCTTCTCTCAAGGGGCATTAACCCTAACAGACTTTGAGTGGTGTAGAAATAGATCCAGCTAGGCTTCTGCCTTTTTCCAACTTTGGTGCTGCAAGGCAAAAACGTTTGTAAGACTCTAGTCAAGAGTACAACTGGAAGCCCATGCACTTTATGTCTAAATATTTAAAAGTTATAAATGAAGCTATACAACTATTAATTAAAATAAGCTCTATCCTCTGACATACAAGTATGCATTTACGTAACTGGGCAAGTTATGCTTGAATTTACTGTTACTGCACACTGTAGACTTTCCTGCTAGAATATGGTAGTACAGGGAGAGCTGTCTCCAGGCCCTTGTCTGCCCCAACTGTGGCTTCATGATGAGACTCCTGCTTCATTGCGCTCTCTTCAAAAGGAGACCCTTAATAGTTCTTTTGGCATGAGGGTGAGCGAAGTGGAGGCTAGTGCCTTCAGGTGGAAGAACTCAAGAAGCAGGCTTGGATAAGCCCTGGAAAATGATTCGGG
>NW_012109808.1:3173902-3177916 GCF_000951045.1 Mandrillus leucophaeus | reverse complement strand
CTACAAAAGACAATAAAATCATTTATAGTTTTAAAATAAAGATTTAAAACATAATATTGTATTCTATTCTTTCTATTTCCCACATAAAGGAGATCTTTAAATCAATACTGGGAAATTAGCTGTCTATCCAGAATTACTACATTTGGGAAAGAATTCTGAATGTTAGGCAGTTGCTTAAAAACTAAGGTTTTCATTATTCAGATTATTGTACCACTAAGATTAAGATATCATTTCTTTATAATGAGTAAAATCACAGCAATTTAAAGTTGGCAGAGATTTTTAAAATCCCAAATCATTGACATGGGAGGTATATTAAAAAAATTCAAATGGTTGAGTGAGTTGTTCAAGACCATAGAGGTAAATTTGGGCTGGAACTCAGAACTCATTCCAGCGAAGTGGGTTCTTCTCTGTAATGAGGTATCAACTATAGGACTGCGAATAAAAAATATGTTCCTAGATTTTCTTGGAAGATTTAAGATAAGAAACAGTGGTAATAAAAGAAGGAGAAGGTAATACAGCATTAGAGTAGCTATAGAGGAGATTCTTCTGGGTCAGACACACAGATAGTTGCCACGTCTTCCAGAACCCAGTGCCTAATCTAAAACTGTTAGTGTACTATTTTTCTAAAGAAATTGGCTAATTTAAAGACTGGCAAAAAAAGAGGCAGAAAGCATAGTGAAGAGGACACCATCCAGAATGTAAAATACTTTTAAAAACCCAGTCTGAATTTGATTTTAATCATCATCTCACCCACTTGTAAATTTCCAAGAAGTACAGAACTATACGGCACAGAACATGAGTCAGTCTTTTTCTTCACAGAAATCACTTTCTGCATAGCTCTTTGGGGAAAAGAGCAGGGTTAAATGAGACCAAATACTTTGCATGTTTGATTTGAAGTGGATCTGACAATGACACACCAAGGAGGCATCTGCAATGGTAGCAAGAGCTGGGGTGGCTAAGCAGCAAGCTAGAGGCTTAGAAATCTATAACAACAGAGAATCAGCCCAAATAGGAGTAATTTAGGACTGCCTGTCACTTGTGACTCTTGGACCAGTTGTACAAGGAGGACTGGCTGGGATTATACAATGGCCTTGAACTTGTTTTTAGGTATAACTAGCTGTCTGGACTTGCCTCCTAAATTTAGCACACAGGAGGATAAAGGATTTAAGTAAAACTGAGAGAAGGTTAGCATATTCTCCACTGAGATAGATTTCCTCTTAAACAAGGAGGTCTCAAGGGCACATGTTCCAAGGAATATTAAGGCACTTAAGATGGGAGCTTCTGTTTTAAAGGAAAGCCTAATTGTCACAAATTGCATATTCACCTGGCAGCCTGTCAACACAACTCATATATAGCACCTTGAGAAGTGGGAAAGGCTGCGTCATTCCAAGAGTAAAGTTGGAAGTGAATTCATGACTGCCCCACAGGAAAAAAAAAAATTAAACATGTTTTATATAAAATACAGTAAAAAATAAAGAAATCTCTTTCCCAGAATCATAAAACACTATAGATGATAAAAATCCTTGAGATCATCTGTTTCAGCTTCATAATTTGGGAGAATAGGAAGGAAGTTCCAGAAAAATTAGGGGGCAGCACCAACATTAGAGAATTAATAAACAAAGCCAGTACAGACAGTGGTTTAAACAGACTAAGCTAGTGTCAAATTGCCTTAGTGTGAACTCTGGCCCCACTAATTACTGGCTGTGTAACGTTGAGTAAAACACTTTCTGCATGCCAGTTTTCCTAAGTGTGAGTGGAGGGTCATAGTCTCTATAAATAAAGTATGTCATATAAAATCGTTTGCACTGTTGCAAGACAGATGGTAAATAATCAGAAAATGAAATTTATTAAAAGGAAGAATAATAAGATGATAATGATGATGACTTCAATATTTGGCAAGAATCAGTCCAGGATTTACACTTTTGCCCTCTAATATTCACCAACGATTTCAGAGTCAAAGTTAACTGCAGTCAACTGTAGTTAAAAGACAGGCTTTTCTAATGAAAGAGCTAACTGAACTATCAACAGGATGGAGTACTACTGGAAGAGTTGAAGAGACTGAGGTGGATAAAAGGACAATTAAACCTTAGTGGACACGGAGTTGTCAACATCAGCTTAAGACAGAGAGATCAAGCGAAGGGTCACAAAATTCTGCCTTCAGTCTTATTCTAGATAACATATTCATAAACACCCTCAACATAGATATAGAAGATATGCTTATCAAATAGGGGACTGGAATTATATTGATAAGGCAAGATATTAGCAGACTACAGCCAAAAAATTAATCTAAAAAGAAAATTAGTCATATTAATTTAAAAATCAACTGCATAGACAAAATACAAAGATGACATGTGTCAATCTTAAATAAAACAGTAGAATGTCAAAAACATTTAGAAGTTTAGACCTAAAATTATGCAAAATCCAAAGAGCAGTAAATGTATTGATGAAAAATCCTTGCACTCAGTGAAAATTATGAGCAAACATTTTACCATGAATTTGAAAAGCTAAAACTATTGCCTCTTTGCAATAACATTAAAAGGAAGAATTCAAAGTTCTAAGAAAATGAATGGTAAGAAAGTGAAGGAGATGAAATAAAAGCTGATTTCAAGAAAGAGGTAGACAAAATGTAAAATCAATGCAGCAGTAAAGATGCAACTGGAAGGCATGCAAGAGTGAAAAAACAAAACTCTGAATAGGAAAAAAAGAAAAATTTTAAAAAGAAATGGAAGAAAGTATAAAAATGAATGAGAGAGAAAAATGATACAGAAGACCATCAAAGGGAAATCCAGCATATACCTAAGCAGTGACTTCAAAGAAGGAAGCAACCTATCTGGGTAAAAATAGAGAGTCACATTTTTTTCTGAAATAAAAGTATACTTGAATATACATGTGGAAAAGTCCATGCTAGATATCTAGAGTGGATACCAAGATGTATCAACTTAAAAGTACAGAATTTCTTTAACAGCCAGAAACATAAAATATGAATGGTAAGAAAATCCACAAGAGCATTCAAATCTGTGATTGTTGACAAACATTCAAAATTAACTTAAAGAAAATATATGCCAAGGAAATTACGTCAAATCAAATGATTCTTCAGCTATAAAGACTATACACAAATGGTATTAAATATATGAAAATTGAGTAAAATTATTCCTGTGGGTTTTTCTGGAAAATTAATAGAGGACAAGTTCAGCCTCCAACAATGAGTATGAGGAAACCACAGCGACAGTACAGGGAGAGAACATTGAATGGTAAATAACTGGGAGTCAAAGGATATCATTTAAAGCTGATATATCAAATAATACAAGCTTATTATTTCATTTTATGCTGCTGCTAAAAACATATCCGAGACTAAGTAATTTATAAACAAAAAGAGGTTTAATGAACTCACAGTTCCAGGTGGCTGGGGAGGCCTCACAATCATGGCGGAAGGTGAAAGGCATGACTTACATGGCAGCAGACAAGAGGCAAGTGAAAGGAGAAACCCCTTATAAAACCATCAGATCTCGTGAGACTTATTCACTACCACAAGAACAGTATGGGGGAAGCCACTCCCACGATTCAATTATCTCCCTCCAGGTCCCTCCCACAACATGTGGGGATTATGAAAGCTACAATTAAGGATGAGATTTGGGTGGGGACACAGCCGAACCATATCAATAAGAATAACAGCATTTAACTCTACAAGGATAATTTTAAACAAGACTTAAATTGACTGAAATTGAAGAGTAGAGGGGAAAGGAAGTGGGAATATGCTAACTGTATCATCTCTTTTTTTCTTCTTTAAAAAAAGGATACATTTATTAAACAACTTTTTAAAATGGAGGCAACCTTTCCTAAATATGAGAACTACACATAAACACACAGGAAAATCAAAAATATAAAACACATAACAAAACACACATAAAGTCTTGTGCAGTGGCTCATGCCTATAATACCAGCACTTTGGGAGGCTGAGGTGAGAGGATCACTTGAGTCCAGGAGTTCAAGGCCAGCCTGGGCAACATGGAGAAA
>NW_012109808.1:3143087-3173852 GCF_000951045.1 Mandrillus leucophaeus | reverse complement strand
GTGTCAATCTTAAATAAAACAGTAGAATGTCAAAAACATTTAGAAGTTTAGACCTAAAATTATGCAAAATCCAAAGAGCAGTAAATGTATTGATGAAAAATCCTTGCACTCAGTGAAAATTATGAGCAAACATTTTACCATGAATTTGAAAAGCTAAAACTATTGCCTCTTTGCAATAACATTAAAAGGAAGAATTCAAAGTTCTAAGAAAATGAATGGTAAGAAAGTGAAGGAGATGAAATAAAAGCTGATTTCAAGAAAGAGGTAGACAAAATGTAAAATCAATGCAGCAGTAAAGATGCAACTGGAAGGCATGCAAGAGTGAAAAAACAAAACTCTGAATAGGAAAAAAAGAAAAATTTTAAAAAGAAATGGAAGAAAGTATAAAAATGAATGAGAGAGAAAAATGATACAGAAGACCATCAAAGGGAAATCCAGCATATACCTAAGCAGTGACTTCAAAGAAGGAAGCAACCTATCTGGGTAAAAATAGAGAGTCACATTTTTTTCTGAAATAAAAGTATACTTGAATATACATGTGGAAAAGTCCATGCTAGATATCTAGAGTGGATACCAAGATGTATCAACTTAAAAGTACAGAATTTCTTTAACAGCCAGAAACATAAAATATGAATGGTAAGAAAATCCACAAGAGCATTCAAATCTGTGATTGTTGACAAACATTCAAAATTAACTTAAAGAAAATATATGCCAAGGAAATTACGTCAAATCAAATGATTCTTCAGCTATAAAGACTATACACAAATGGTATTAAATATATGAAAATTGAGTAAAATTATTCCTGTGGGTTTTTCTGGAAAATTAATAGAGGACAAGTTCAGCCTCCAACAATGAGTATGAGGAAACCACAGCGACAGTACAGGGAGAGAACATTGAATGGTAAATAACTGGGAGTCAAAGGATATCATTTAAAGCTGATATATCAAATAATACAAGCTTATTATTTCATTTTATGCTGCTGCTAAAAACATATCCGAGACTAAGTAATTTATAAACAAAAAGAGGTTTAATGAACTCACAGTTCCAGGTGGCTGGGGAGGCCTCACAATCATGGCGGAAGGTGAAAGGCATGACTTACATGGCAGCAGACAAGAGGCAAGTGAAAGGAGAAACCCCTTATAAAACCATCAGATCTCGTGAGACTTATTCACTACCACAAGAACAGTATGGGGGAAGCCACTCCCACGATTCAATTATCTCCCTCCAGGTCCCTCCCACAACATGTGGGGATTATGAAAGCTACAATTAAGGATGAGATTTGGGTGGGGACACAGCCGAACCATATCAATAAGAATAACAGCATTTAACTCTACAAGGATAATTTTAAACAAGACTTAAATTGACTGAAATTGAAGAGTAGAGGGGAAAGGAAGTGGGAATATGCTAACTGTATCATCTCTTTTTTTCTTCTTTAAAAAAAGGATACATTTATTAAACAACTTTTTAAAATGGAGGCAACCTTTCCTAAATATGAGAACTACACATAAACACACAGGAAAATCAAAAATATAAAACACATAACAAAACACACATAAAGTCTTGTGCAGTGGCTCATGCCTATAATACCAGCACTTTGGGAGGCTGAGGTGAGAGGATCACTTGAGTCCAGGAGTTCAAGGCCAGCCTGGGCAACATGGAGAAATCCCATCTCTACAAAAAATACAAAATTTAGCTGAGCATGATGGTGCATGCCTGTAGTCCCAGCAGCTCAGGAGACTGAACTGAGAGGATTGCTTGAGCCCTGGAGGTCAAGGTTACAGTAAGCCATGATCATGCCAGTGCACTCCAGCCTGCACGATGGAGTGAGACCCCATCTCAAAAAAATTAAATAAAATAAAATTTTAAACATGCACACACACACAAAGGTAGGAATACAAAAAATATTTTGGCATAACTAATAAGAAAATGTGTAACATGATTTTATTAAAATAGAAAAGACTAGATTATAGAAAAAGTTCAATGCTTTGCAATATCCCCACAGTTAATATTTCTATTAATAAAAGTGAAATCTATCAATGCTTGGGCCTTACCTGTTATTGTTTTCATTTACTCTACTACTGACCTCCTTGCTGTTCTGGAACATGTCAGATATGCTTTCGCCTGGAAGCCTCTGCATTTAATGTTTCATTTTGCTTTCTCCAGTACGTTCCCACATTCCCATAACCAGCCACCTCATATTGTCTAGAACTTTTCTCAAAGATCTTGTTCACAGAAAGAGACTTAGACCATGTTTAGAAAGAAATAGGCAAGAGAGATGAAAACGACTTGTGTGTGTGCACAAACACATGTATGTATGTATATATTGGTTTGTAAATGGACATAAAATATTTTTAGCAGTTTAAAGAACTTCATAATTCTTACCTTCAAAAGGAAGGACATTGAGCAGTGGAGAAGCAATGATGAGAGGGGGATTTTCACTTTATACCTTGTAATAAATTGGATATTTCAATCATGTTCATGTATGGTATATGTTTAAAACTGTTTTAACATGATGATACATTGTGATGAGAACCAAAAGGAATGTCAAAAGAAAGCTGTAAAGTGACTTTTTAGACTAGGAGAAGCGATTAACCGGGAGTAGTGGAAATTACAGATCTCCAGATAGAAGAGAGGGATAAAGACGATCTTAAAATCAAGCATCAGCATTGCATATGCACAGAGGTACAAGTCGCTTAGTATAACTGAACTACAAAGGAGAAGGCAAAGTGTAGGAGAGTTGACGCTGGTAAAACAGGCCAGGTGTATATACTACGTTGAGTCTCTTACATCTCATTCTGGAAGCAATAACAAGCCACTGCAGAGTTCCAAGTGAAACCTTCAAAAACATTGCTACATATCAGAAGTTAGTTGAATGTTTTTATATAATGCCACATACAATAACTTACAATATAAAACCCATACAATCAGCTCAATTAGTCTATAATAACTAGTTTTGTTATAAATGTGAAGACATTCTAACTTTTACAGTGTTCATGAGACTATAAATTGGTCCAGCCACTTTGGATAGCAATTTGCAATATCTATTTCTGTTGAAAATGGCATTTTATACATCTCAGTAATTCTATATCCAAGAAATACTCATGTAAAAACCCAAAGAAGCATGTACAGGAGTTTATTGCAACATGTTTGTAATATCAGACCTTGGAAGACAAAAGGGGAGATAAATATATTAGGGTACATTCAAAAATATTACTCATAGTTAAAATGAGGAAGTGAAAAGTCACATCACAGCAAATACCAAAAAAAAAAAAAAAAAATCTGTAATTAATCTATCCAGGTAAGTGGAGTTCATCTACTCTGTATTTGTTTTATTTTGTTGCTATAACAAATTATCACAAACCTAATGGACTTAAAACAGATCTTACAGATCTGAAAGTCAGAAATCTGAAAAGGGTCTCACTATGCTAAAATAAGGTGTTGGAAGAACTGCATTCCTTCTGGAGGCCCTAGGAGACAATTTGTTTATCCTGCCTTTTCCAGCTTCTAGGGTGCACACATTCCTCAGCTCACAGCTCCTTCTTCCTTCTTTGAAACCAGCACTGGCTGGTAAAATCCTTCTCACATCACATTGCTCTCACACTAACTCTTCCTCCTCCCTCTTGTTTAAAGGACCTATGTGGTTCCACGGCTCTCACTTAGATAATCCAGATTATAACTCTTTTAAGGTCAGCTGATTAACCACCTTAGTTTCACCTGAAACCTTAATTTCCTTTTGCCATGTAATAGAGTGTATTTGCAGGTTCTGGAGTATAGGATGTTGACATGTTTTGGGGGGCCGTAATTCTGCCTGCCACATACCTCTGTTAAGTGATGCTCTGTTACACTCTGTTTCACCATCATGAAAAAATATCAGCTCAGAATAATGGTAGGTAACAGTGAAATGCTTATTTATGTAGGTATTACACAAAATAACTCTGGAAATCAGAAAGCACAGAATCAAAAGCAATCTCAACCAGCACCATCTATTAGTTATTTGTAATTCAAGGTTTACTACTTTTGAATTTGAGGTTCATAGCATTTAACTAGGTTGAGTGAAGATTTGAAACAATCTTTTTTTTTTTTTTGAATCCACAATCTATTTGGAGATGTAGCCAGCCAAAATCAAAATAATATTCATAGAACAATATATAATTCACATTGATCATTGTAGATGAGACTTACTAAAATACCACACAAGTCCTTTTTTTCCTGAGTTTTCATGCAATTGATGTCCAATTGCCAAAATCAAGTGGGTGAATAAATCAGTGGTTGCTGTTGATTTCCCAGGCTCCTGCTAACCTGAGATGATTTGGAGAGTTGCTGTTCTATCAAACTGATCATGAATAAACGACTGGACACTCAATTCCCTTTAGAATGTCTGTTAAAATATTGATTTGACCTCCGAGTGCACTGGGGGTTTAGTAATGTATGCAAAACTGTCATTAAAATTGCATATCATGCACAAGTTGCAATGAAGCTAACTATATCTTGCTGGCCAATTTTTTCCCCTGGAGTTGTGAGAGAAAGGAAAGAGACAGCAGTCAGTTATCAATAAGATGCGGCAGAACAAGGAAATTTGAATGTTGATTAGAGAAATAGGCAAGTCTCTGAATTCTACTGGGAATTAGCCTCCACCACACGACCCCCTGCTGAACTACTGTATGGTATTTTCTAAAATATTATAGAAAATAACCCTCTTAAAAATGTAAGACCATTGAATGCTGTTCTATTTTTGCACAGGAAATTAGGGTGTAGAGAGTGCAATACAAATGTCTTCAGAATTTCACAAGAAACACTCTGTGGAAATCCTTTTAAATTTATTTGGTGGTTTACCTCCCACCCTGAGGGGTTGAAAATCTCAAGCACAGGAAGCAGTTCCTGATTCACTGGTTGATCCACAGCCTTTGTTTCAGTGACAGCTCGTTTGACCCATTTCATTTCTCTAAATTGCTTTCTAATTTCCTGAGGACAGCAGCGTTGTTGTATTGTGTTTAGAGCATTATGTGTTTCAAAATGCTGAACACTCTCATTTTATTTTATATTTCATCTCAGTTGGAAAGGCAGTTTTCCCATAGAGGGGCAGAGTGTAGGTTCGGAGAGTCAAAGGACTCAAGTTCCTGCTCTGCTCTTTACCAGCTGTATGAGCTCAGGGAATTAACTGTTCTGGGCCTGAGCTTCCAGAATCTATTTAAGTAAGGGATTGAACTATATTTTCAAAGGATGTTTTCTGTTCTAATGTGCTATATACCCTTTCAAGTTATCATTATGGTTGTTTAGCACAAGTAAAACTACTGTTGTCATTTATACAACAAAAGGTAGCTTTGTCAGTTACAGGAGCATTGTCCAACCATACCTAATCATTTTGAACAAAAAAAACAGATTTGGCCATTAAACAGCAAATAGAAGTGATGTCAGCAAAGTGACCGAATAAGACGTTCCTAGCTCATAGAAACAATGTGGCATCCATCTACAGACAACAACTTTGTGGGAGTTTGGGGACCCATAGGGGGTTGTAAAACCCTGGTGGAACCTAACTGAGGAGGGCTGCTTTGAGAAGGCACGCACATGCCCCAGTGGTATTAATAACTTAGCCAACTATGGTCTGCACTGTGCATTGGAAGCAGCCACATGCCCCTGTGGACTTAGCTGCAACCTTGCTTGGCCATGGTCCTGATACCAGCCCCATCTGCCAAGTGGCCCAGAAGGATTTATACCCATCCATGCCCACAGTAAATGAGCTAGTAAACTTGGGCTCAACCAGGATCCTGAAATAGCTCTATGACCCAGTGCCGACCTTGTTCTACTGTAGTCCAGGGGCATTAGTCCCCACCCAGAGACTCAAAAAGAGATATGCCCATTTGAGACTGTGTGGCAGACCCACCAAAACCAGTTCCCACTGTGGACTCTGAAGCAGCCCTATGATCCAGCTCCAGCTCCATGCTACCACAAGTAGGGGGAAGTCCTCTCCACCTCGAGACCCAGTGGGAAATCCACCCATTCAGGCTCCCAGTTAAAAGATGACCAAATTTGGTCTTGGCTGTGGAGACTGAAATAGGCCTGTGGCTCAGTTCTAGCTCCCTCTGCCATGGTCTGGGGGCAGTCTGATCTGCCCAGGTTGCTTACAGGACATTCCACTCAGTAACAAAAACACTAACCTCAGGCTGAACTGTAGCCCCTAAAGTAGCCCGATGACATAGCTTCTGTCTTCCTCTGCAGTCCAGAGGCAGTTCAGAAATTTGCTCACTGATCAGGAGCCATCATACCCATTGATGTCTTTGGTAATAGGCCCTCCACCCATGTGAAAACTGATTAGAGACTCAGAAATAACCCCGTGACCCAGCTTCAGCCCACTCAACTGCTATCCCAAAGGTGGTTTTATATCTTTCCAGGGACCCAGTAGAAAGAAGGTTTTTATTTGCCAAATCAAGCTGTAAAAACTGGAATAGATACCTGCTTCTTCAAATGCACAGACGCCAAAGCAAAGCTACAGGGATCATGAAGAATTAGTCAACTATGACACCATCAAATGAAACTAATCAAGCTCCAGTAACCAATCCTAAAGAAATAGAAATTCAGGGCCAGGCCCAGTGGCTCATGCCTGTAATCCCAGCACTTTGGGAGGCGGAGGCAGGTGAATCACGAGGTCAGGTGTTCAAGACCAACCTGTCCAAGATGGTGAAACTCCATCTCTACTAAAAATACAACAAAATTAGCTGGGCGTGGTGGCAGGCACCTGTAATCCCAGCTACTCAGGAGGCAGAGGCAGGAGAATCGCTTGAACCCAGCAGCAGAGGTTGCAGTGAGCCAAGACTGTGCCACTGCACCACAGCTTAGGCGACACAGTGAGACTCTGTCTCAAAAAAAGAAAAAGAAGAAACAGAAATTCAAAACTATTTGGCAAAGAATTCAAAATAATCATCTTAAAGAAGCTCAGTAACCTAAAGGAAAACACAGATAGACAACTAAATAAAACTAGGAAAAAAAATACATGAACAAAACCAGAAGATTATTAAATATAATAAATGGCAACCATAAAAAGTAAGCAAACAAACTTTACAGCTGAAGAATAAAATAATGGAACTGAAAAAATCAATACAAAACTTCAACAGCAGACTCAATTGTGCAGAAGAAATAATCAGTGAATGTGCAGACACAGGAATAAAATTAGCCAGTTAGAGGGAAAAAAATAATAACAAAGATTGAAGAAAGCATACGGGACTTATGAGATACCTGTCAAGTGAACCAATACATGAATTCTAGGGATATCAGAAGGTGAGAGAAATAGAAAGAAATAGAGATCTTATGTTTAAAAACAATGCCTGAAAACATCCCAAATCTATAGAGGCAAATGTACGTCTCTATTCATGAAGCCCAAAATTCCCCAAATATATTAAACCTAAAGAGGTACACTGAGATGGATTATAGTCAAAAGTCAAAGAAGGCCGGGCACAGTGGCTTCTGCCTGTAATTCCAGTACTTTGGGAGGCTGAGGCAAGCAGATCACCTGAGGTCAGGAGTTCGAGACTAGCCTGGCCAATATGACAAAACCCCGTCTCTACTTACTATGAAAAATATATACTAAACACACGTCTCTACTAAAAACACAAAAAATAACCAGGCATGATGGCATGTGCCTGTAGTTCCAGCTATTTGGGAGGCTGAGGCAGGAGAATTGCTTGAATCCGGGAGGCAGAGTTTGCAGTGAGCCAAAACCGAGATCACAACACTGCACTCAAGCCTGGGCTACAGAGGAAGACCATCTCAAAACAAAACAAAACAAAAAACAATCAAAGACAAAGAGAAAATTGTGAAATCAGCAAGAGAAAAGCAACTTGTCACACACAAGCGAGCACCACAATAAACACTATCAGCAGATTTCTAAGCAGAAACATTACAGGCCTGTAGAGAGTGGATAATATATCTAAAGTACTGAAAACAAAGCAAAAACTACCAATCTAGAATACCCAGCAAAATTGTCCTTTAAGAATGAAGGAGAGATACAGACTTTCTCAGACAAACAAAAACTGAGGAAAATTATTACCACTAGGACATGCCATACAGTATATGATAAAAGGAGTTCTTCAAGTTGAAATGAAAAGGTGCTAAACAACAACATAAAACATATAAATGTGTAAGTTTAACTGTTAAAGGTAAACACAAACACAGAATACTATAATCCTGCAATAGTGACATATAAACCACTTTTAACACTGATACATAAAGTCTGAGATAAAAGTAGTAAAAATAACTGTAACCCCAGATATTTGTTAATGGAAAAACAATTTTAAAGACATAAAACCTGACACCAATTACATAAAGTATGAGGGAGAGGGAAGTGTAGAGTACATACAAAGTATAGAGTACATACAAAGTATAGAGTACATGCAATTGAAGTTAAGTTGTTATCAGCATTAAAGTAGACTGCTTATAATTCTCAAATATGTGAATCCAGGGTAACCACAATGAAAATTTGTATAGTAGAGACACAAAAGACAAGAGAAAAGAATTAAAGCACACCACCACAAAAAATATAATCAAACCACAAACAGACAACAAAAGTAGAAAAGGACAAAGTAAATATAAAACAGACAACAAACAACTAACAAAGTCGAAAGATTAAGTTCATTCCTATTAATAATTACTTTACATGTAATTGAAGTAAACTCCCAGTCAAAAGACAGAGTGGCTGAATAGATACAAAAGCAAAATCGAACCATAGGCTGTCCACAAGAGACTCACTGTAGATTTCAGAACATGCATAGGCTGAAATTCAGTGAAAGGATAAAGAAAGATACTCCACACAAATATTTTTGTTTATTTCTCCTAAAAAAAAATAACAAGATACATGTGCAGAACATGCAGGTTTGTTACATAGGTATACGTGTGCCATGGTGGTTTGGGGCACCTACTGACCCATCCTTCAAGTTCCCTCCCCTCACCGTCCACCCACCAACAGGCCCTGGTGTGTGTTGTTCCCCTCTCTGTGTCCATGTGTTCTCATTGTTCAACTCCTACTTGTAAGTGAGAACATGTGGTGTTTGGTTTTCTGTTCCTGTGTTAGTTTGCTGAGGATGACGGCTTCCAGCTTTATCCATGTCCCCGCAAAGGACATGATCTCTTTCCTTTTTATGGCTGCATGGTATCCCATGGTGTATATGTACCACATTTTCTTTATCCACTCTATCATTGATGGGCATTTGGGTTGGTTCCATGTCTCTGTTATCAAAAATAGTGGTGCAATAAACATACACGTACATGTGTCTTTGTAGTAGAATGATTTATATTCCTTTAGGTATATATCCAGTAATGGGACTGCTGGGTCAAATGGTATTTCTGGTTCTAGATCCTTGAGGAATCGCCATACTGTCTTCCACAATGGTTGAACTCATTTACATTCTCACCAACAGTGTAAAAGCGTTCCTATTTCTCCACAGCCTCACCAGCATCTATTGTTTCCCGACTTTTTAATAATCACTGTTCTAAATGGTGTGAGATGGTATCTCATTGCAGTTTTGATTTGAATTTCTCTGATCAGTGATGTTGAGCTTTTTTTCATATGTTTGTTGGCCGCATAAAGGTCTTCTTTTAAGGAGGGTTTGTTCATATCTTTTGCCCACTTTTCGATGTGGTTGTTTGTTTTTTTCTTGTAAATGTGTTTAAGTTCCTTGTAAATTCTGGATATCAGACGTTTGTCAGATGGGCAGATTGAAAAAACATTCTCCCATTCTGTAGGTTGCCTGTTCACTCTGATGATAGTTTCTTTTGCGGTGCAGAAGCTCTTTAGTTTAATTAGATATGATTTGTCAATTTTTGCTTTTGTTGTAATTGCTTTTGGTGTTTTTGTCATGTAGTCTTTGCCCTCATTCCACACAAATATTAACAGTAACCAAAAGAGAACAGCAGTTGCTGTATTTATATGTGACCAAGTAGACTCTATGTCAAAAATTGTCACAAGAGACAAAGACAGTAATTATATAATGATATAAAGTTGGTTTAACAAGAAGATACAACAATTATGAATATACATGTACCCAATATCAAAGCATCTAAATTATAAAGCAAACATTAACAAATATGAAGGGATAAATACATTGCAATACAATAAGAGTAGAAGAATTCAATACTCTATTCTCGATAATGAATACATCACCCAGACAGAAAATCAACAAGTAAATGGCAGAAATAACACTATAGACCAAATGAACGTACATTCATACAGCATTCTCCACCCAACAGCAGAGGAATATACACTCTTCTTAACAGCACATAGATCATTTTCCAGGATAGATCATATGTTAGGTCACAAAACAAGTATTAACAAATTTAAGATCAAAATCATTCCAAGTATCTTTTCTGAACAAATTGAAATGAAACTACCAATCAATAACGTAAAAAAATGGAAAAGTTCTCAAAGTTGTGGAAACTAACAACACTCATGAACAATCATTGGGTCAAATAGATAATCAAAGGGAATTGTAAAAATATCTTGAGATAAATGAAAATGGAAACACAATATACCAAAACCTATGGGAGACAGCAAAATCAATACTAAGAGGAAAATTTGTAGCAGTAGATGACTACATTAAAAAAGAAGAAAGGTTTCAAATTAACAACCTAACTTGACATTTCAAGAAATTAGAAAAAGAAGGCCAAACTAAGCCCTATGTTAACTGAAGGAAAAAAAATGAATATTATAAATAAATTAAATAAAGAATAGAGAACAAAAGAAAAAATCAACAAATCTGAGAACTGAATTTTGAAAAAAATAAACAAAACTGGCAAATCCTTAGCTAGTCTAACTAAAAAAAAAAGAAAAAAAAGACCCAAATAAATAAAATTGTAAATGAAAGAGAAGATGTTACAATGGCTACCTGAGAACTTAAAAAATAATAAGGGACTATTATAAATAATTAGATAATAAATTAGACAATCTAAGAAATAAATTTCTAAAGATATATAATCTACCAAAGCTGAATCAAGAAGAAATAAAAAACTTGAACAGAATAATAAAAAATAAAGAGATTAAATAGTAATCACAAACTTCCCAGTAAGGAAGTCCAAGATAAAATGTCTTCCTGGGTGAATTCTACCAAATATTTGAAGGAATAATTAATACCAATTCTTCTTAAATCTTCCAAAAATAGAAATGGAGTAGGTCCAAACTCATTCTATGAACCAGAATCACCCTGATACCAAAGCTAGACAAAGACACCACACTAAAAGAAAACTATAGGCCAATGTGCCTGACGAAATTAGGTACAAAAATTCTCAAAATACTATTCAACCAAATTTAACATCACATTAGGTGGATTATACACTATGATCAAGAAGAATTTATCACTAGAATGTAAGGATGGTTCAATGTATACAAATCAATAAGGGTAATACACCATGTAAACAGGATAAAAGATAAAAACCACATTCATCTCAATCAATTCAGAAATAGCACTTGACAAAATTCAACATTCATTCATGGTAAAATTCTCGACAAAACAGATATAGAGAGAATCTATCTGAACATAATAAAGGCCAATATGAGAAGCCCACAGCTAACATTACACTCAACCATGAAAAACTGAAAACCTTTTCTATAAGATATGAAACAAGACAAGGTTGCCCCTCTCACCACTTCTACTCAGTGTAGGACTGGTAGGCCTAGGCAAGCAATTAGACAAGAAAAAGAAGGCATATAAATTGGAAAGGAAGAAGTAAAATGATCTCCATTTGCTGGTGACATGATCCTATCTCCAGAAAATCTTAAAGACTCAACAAAATATTGTTAGAACTAGGGATGGTATGGGGACTGGAGGAAGAGGTTAGATAAATACAAGGAAGAGAAGAAGAGTTATAGAATAACAAAGCAGTTATATTTGGTAATGAATGAAATAATATGGAACTCTGACACACAAATTACTTTAAAAATAATTGCAAATTCACGTATATAAAAAATGAGAATGGAATGTGTGTGTACGTGTGTGTATAATGAACATAACTAGAATAAATGAGAATGGAACTTTATCCATATCCAGAAAGATGAACCAAGTTGTGAAAAATTCCAAATGTCCAAATCTAAGTTTTCACTTTTAAATAATGTCCCTCCTCTGCACTCCATTGGTTCCTTAATCCCTTTACTCCCTATTACAGACTTCCACTTGAAAAAGGTAATTTTTCTACTATGCTGATTCTCTTTCTCCCAATAATTCACCCAGAAATGTTTGTCCTTTCACTGCTCAGATTGGTAGATGATCAAATAGAGCTTTTAAAAAACAGGCAAAGGAGGTGGCAAAAGTAAGGAGTTGTAAGGGGTCTGAGCTAATGAGTTGGTCTGGCACAGTCTTATGGATGCTGGCGGAAGAGATGAGACCTCTGGGACAGAGAACAAGTACTTTATTATTCACAGCAATAACAGTAACAAAAAGACTAGCAACTTTGCTGGTTTTCCAGGTGCAAATTCCAACAGTAAAATGCAAAGTGGGCCTGGTAGTACCTACTCTCAAAGTGGATTGCATCACAAAGAAGGTACCCTAAGCTTGTGCCAACTGAATCTTTTATACCACACAGTAAATATACTTGACTTTTGACCTGAATGAATTCATTATCTTTATCTTATTATACAGTAAATAAACCTGCCCTTGGTTCTGAAGGAAAACATGATCTCCATCTTCCAAAGCTCACTATGTAAATGTTCTTGGAAAAGTAGTCTGGAACAAAGACAGTTTCCTCAAAAATGAGTAGGAAAATGAGACTCATGGAGAACTGTCTTCCCACACAAGGCTTTGACCCATGCCCTGTACTTACTTAACACATACAATTGAGTTTATCTTTACCTATCAGCAATGGGGAGTCGTAAAAAATATATGACAAGGAAAGTCACTTTTTAAAAGCATAAGCATAGTATCACTGAAGTTTGATAATTAGTTAAAAAGTAGACTAGAGAAAATGACATTTTACTAATTCAGATGAAAGGTAATATTAACATATTAATTTGTTACATGATTTAGATTTATTTCATCTTGCTAAGTAGAGTTTTTGGCTCTCTTTGAATCCAGAATAGCTAACTATTCTCTATGTCCCTATCACATGGTTAAGTGTGCAGCTGGCACACAATAAATACAATGTGTGACATAATAATTTATTAATTTGAATCTGGGCGTCCTAATAACAGTGGGTAGTACTTTTCATGACTGGCTGCAGGAGTATGGCACAGGAAGGTCTGAATTCACTCATACTTATTCATTATCTATTTCATTCCCCAGAAAAGAAAATTTCTCTTTAATGCTACTTGCTTTCTGGGAATTCCCTTTATATGTAAGTTAATTTATGTTTATGAAGAGCAATATCTAAGCTGTTGTGGCACACAGTTCCAAAAAAACAACGTATAGGAGAGTCAAAGTTCAAGCATGTTGCAATGTTCTCATTTTTTTCGGGAACTTGGAAGCTGCATTGTCTTTTTTATAACTTATGTCTTATATCAAGAGTAGCTAAGCTGTGTAGCTGCTTCATAATTGCACAGGAACATTGCTAGAAATTGAATTTCTAATATTGATGCTTCCTAT
This sequence comes from Mandrillus leucophaeus, assembly GCF_000951045.1. Lineage (NCBI taxonomy): Eukaryota > Metazoa > Chordata > Mammalia > Primates > Cercopithecidae > Mandrillus > Mandrillus leucophaeus. The sequence continues at coordinate 3,160,296 of NW_012109808.1, read as the reverse complement.
TCTTAATGTTGCAGTTGTGCTTTTTTTAATTAATTCAAAAAAATAGTGTTTGTTATAGGAAAATGCCTAAAGCAAAAACCTGATTCCAAGTACCAGTCAAAAGGAGAAACAAAGCATTCAGTGCTTACTGTGAGAACAGTCTCTTTATGAAGGTCAATGCCATAGATGAAACTGCAGTGTTTTGCTGTTGTTTTCTTTACTAAACTCAGCACTTTTATTTAGAAGCAAATGACAGCATCTCTTATTTAAGTTTAAAAGTTAACCTTTGCCAAATGACTATAGAAATAATTAACAATATTATCTAAGTCAATTTAGCTAATTAAGCTTATGCTGCATCTCTGTCATCTCCTTTGAGTTCTTTAAGGATTTTGGAACCTCAGAAAAAGAAAAAAGGAATTTTCATAGAGGGAAGTTGCATAGCACAATTGAGGTGAAAGGTTGAATAACTCTAGTAGAATAAGTCTTGTAAATGTCACTGGAATATATTGCTTTATATGTTATGATACCTCGGTACTTTTAGAATGCAATAAATTCCACTATATTGAACTGATGCAGGGGCAAGTGTGTGGTTGTTATTATTTCCCCTGACTCTCCCCATTTTAGAATTAGTATTCATACACTAATTCTCATCAGTATTTTTCTCATTGAATTATGAAATAATTCATTATTTTTAAGGTCCACCCGCTCCTAACATTAAAAAACACATATTTCTCTGAGCCTCATTTCCACTATGCACTGTGACTTCCCACGTGAATCTGTACCAGAGTGAAGAACGATTTAGTGCAATATTAGTTCTCATCTAAAATTCCTCACCAATGTGGGGTTTTTTTTTAACCAATAAAGACAATAAAAAATAAATACTAAAGATTCTAAATTCTTACTCTTGGAAATTTCAAAACTAACCCTTTTATATTTTGGCTCAATTGGGTAAGCTTCCCATGTTGCTGGGTTACTGCACAAATATATAAATGTGTGTATGTATGTGTATGTGCACACATGTGCAATTTCTATAACTTTGCAACTGAGAAACAAAGTCAGTATATATGTATTTATACATGTAATTTTTATAACTGTACCCACTAATAAAAACCTTATGCAAATGAATTCATTCATGATGAGACCTTACATAATGTGATCTTGTAGCACTGATTTCTCTTTACATAAATGTTATTGTTGCTAATTCTTTAGTCTTCTTCTTCATTCTGAAAATATTGGTGTCTTTTCTTGGTGAGAGAGCCCAAGAGACATGAGAAGGAGTGTTCTCTTCAGCTCTTGTTCTCAGTGCTTGAAATGCTTGCCATTGTCAACACGATCCGGTGCCACAGCCACTGTCACATTCACAGACACCACTGCGCAGAATTTATTAGGTTTACATAAAGGTTATGTGGAATAAATCACCGGCCTTTATCTTTGCCTGCTATCATCTTTGCATTATTTATGAGCAAAGAACAATACATCATGCTGGACTGCTATAATTCTCCTAGTAAAACATCATTTTCCTGGAGAGCCTGATGCTAGTGTGAAGAGGCAAGTCCCTTTCTGCAGGGCATGTTTCTGACAGTACATCAGAGAGATGTGGACTGCACCTACAATTCATAATCAATTTAAGATGTAGCGCAACCCACAGAGGAGCAGAATTTCTCTAGGCTGCATTCTCCAACAAAGAATGCTTATCTTGTCCATCCTCTGGACACCATACTGTTGCAGTTCAGCGATAAATTCAACAATTTTTTAAAGAGTGTTCATTATATTCTAGGCACCATTCTAAGTGCTTGGATTCTTCAGGGAAAAAAGAAATAACAGTTACAGTCTTAGCCTAGGTTCCCCCTAAAAGGAACCTGAGAAAACAGTTTAGATTCATGAATTTTAATTTTGAGAAGTGAACAAAAGTAACTGGAGTAGAATACTAGAAGGGTAAGACAGGGAAGGAGGGAAAGTTAACTTCAGGTTGCATCACTGAGCTGACTGATTACAGCTCAGTAGACAACTAGAGCACAATTCCATTGGAGATCTTCTGAGAAGCCATGTACACAAAAGTTAGTATTGTCCACCCGAAACAAAAAAGAGAAATTTTTATTCTTAATGGCAAAGGGTTATACCATAGAACATTAGCTCTATGTATCAGAAAGGCTCTCCTCTGCATGTAGCAGAAAGGCTGAGCATGACCTTATAGGCATCTCAGAAGTAACAGAGTAAGATGCCAAAAGCAAGAAATTTGTGGTAGAGGTAACACAAAGTGCTATCAGATTATACTTGCGTAAAACTATACCATAGCAATGACAGGGGTGAAAACAATGGCCAAAAAGACAGGAAGTGGGACACAAGAGATGTCCAGTCCAATTCCTGCTTTTGAGAAGCTTATATTCTAGTGACTTTATTTTAATCCAATCCAGACACTTTATTTAGGGCTTTCTTAGAAAAGGAAAAAAAAAAAAGATTAAATGAGATTGGTTGTAGCTTACAATACTTTTAGGCATTGCTATACAAGAAAAAAATTAAAATAATAAAATAAAGTTATAAAATATAAATATAAATAGTAAAAATAATAAAAAATAAATACATACATTTGTTTCCAATTCCTATCATGAAGAAATAGATTAAAATTTTCAACTAGATTTGTCTAAGAGGACCAACTATAGTGTGTCCTTGTCTAAATAGCTCATGTTTTATTTTTTTAGGTCCTACAGGATGGACTTAGTTTAGAATCAGTTTTAACTGAAATATTAATAAGATCACCAATGTCAACTACTACCACATTCTAAAATCAAGACTTGCAAGCAAAAGAAGCAATAACATGGTAGTTTTTAAACCCTCAACAGAAAATTCATATCCATCCATTAAAGAGGCTTGAGAGGCAAGAGGAGATGGACTTAAAAAAGAATTCTTGGAGAGAGCGGTCAAGGTTCTCTGAGTTCTCTACCCACATGCCAAGGAAGGAGGCTAAGAGGGATTTAAGTTCTTTCCAAAACCAGGGAAGGAGGCTTCAATGGGATGCCTTGGAGAACTTTATCTGTTTTCTATAGAACTTGGAAGACACAGCAGACTGATCACATGCTGGGAAGCCTAAAGGGAGAGTGGCAACAGCTGCCTAGCTACTCTGCTAGAAGAGAAAAACAAGTTACAAATTTGGGGACAATGTTTATTCCCAGAATTTTCAGGGTATAGTCAAGAGAGTACTGGAGAAAGGTTGACTTAAATTCTATCCAAGAAGCATGCCTGGAGAGGAGCGGAGTCCTCAGCCAAAAGAATGTCTTGGTTTCGAAGGACAAATAACAAATCATCAGACAGAAGTGATACATTTATCCACATCAAGGGAAATACATTTGAAAGATCCCCAGAAATGAAAACAAGAATAATAATCTCTGGAAGTCTCAAAAAATCAGCCCAGAACAGAATAATCTAGTTTTAAATATCTGCCAAATGTGTAACTTCCCACTTTGAGAAATCTAAAGGACATAATGTATTCCTATATAGAATTCTACAGGATGCCACCAGAGACATCCTAAAATATAAATAGGAAGGGTTATTTTCCACACTCAGATCATGTGGATACCAAAAAGATATTGATAAAGCATAGACCCTACAGAGAGGGCAGAGGAAAAAGAAGAAATGAGGAGAGAGGAGTGTCAAAGAAAAACTAAGCTTCTAAAAGCACACTCAAGAATTGACAGTAGTTGGAATGGAAGACAAGCAATAAGAACATTTCTGTTGTGTTCACAACAGTTTTTAGTAAGAATTTTTGATGATGAAAGTCTAGTAATGAGCTGTCCCTGCATATGTTCCAGGTCTTATAGGACATAATATCAGGGACACAGGTAACTAAAGACAAATAAGGAAAGAACAGAATTAAAAGATATAATAATGCATAAAGCAGGAGAAAGCTTAGAGGTTGGGGGCTATGGTACCACTTGGTTTCAGCAGACAGAGGGAGAACCTGAGATTATTGACTAGAGAGCATATTCTGGTGTCAGCAGTCAAGTATAAGCTAAGTGAGGGAATGCAATTGTTAAAACCAATCTTTCTTCTAAGTCTCTGAATTCTTAATGAATGAAATGCAGCAAGATGGACTTTTCTTTCTGGATATAGAAATTGTGGATGGAAGTAGCGATTGTAACTGATTTCAAAACAATTCAAATAAAGATCTTCTATCACTCCCCTCAATTTGCTGTCTGATCATAGCTCTTCAAAGGAGTTCTTCAAGGGAACCTGGAAAACTGAATGGATGATGCACCTGACTATCAATAAATGAAATCAAAAGAATCATCTGAAAAATGAGAACTTAGGCAATAAACAATTTTCTTCTTCTTTGTGACATCAGACGACTTTGAGTCTTTTCTCCAAAATTACAAGGTGTGACGGGGAGGAACTGTGTCAACCAGAGTATAGTACTGAATGCATTCTAAGGTGACAGGAGTCAATTTCAACCTGTTGCACAAGCATAATTTCACAAGCAGGCAAACTGAGTTTTTGGAGAAAAAATTATCTTCTGTTTATCCTTAAAAATTTATGCAGATTTTTCAGATATATGATTCCCCAAAGATACACACAGTTCTAGATTTGGCATGCCTAGAGATTTCACTGAAACCAACATTCTCTTAAAAAAAAAAAAAAAAAAACTGTTAGTAAAGTTTAGGAAGGAGGGAATTTCCATTAATCTTGAGAAGACTTTGTTCTGTTAGTCAGACGCTGATGGATGGTTAGGCAGGCCCTCAAGTGAACAGAGCCTCACAAACTGACATTGCTCTTATTTTTCTAAAAGGACTTTAGCAAAGATAAATTGATGGAAAGTGTTCTTATACTAGTACAAAGAGAAGGAGATTGGCTAGATTTTCCTTCTGGAAGCTACAAAAACCCCAAAGCAAACAAAATCTAGAAATCACAGGTCATGACTATTCATATTTGTTTTCTTTATTTTAATTAAAACTTACTCTTCAGTAAATAGATTTTCTTTAAATTTATACATTCCCATTGCATTTTAACACTTTGTAGAGAGGTGATGTATAACACAGTTAACTGATTAGTATAATTTCAATTTGCCTTAATATACCAAATCTCTGTTGTGAAATATCCATAGTTAATGACCAGCGTAGACTCAGTTGAGGTCATTGTCAGTATTACCAAGTCCCAAATTTAATTTTACAGATGAGGAAAAGAAAAAGATCATCAAAGTGTATGTCTCTCCCAATTTTAATATTCTGTTATGTAGATCTTCATACTGTTTTATCACTTTGCTTTATTCCTAGCTGGTGTTTTCCCTTACATGACAGTTTCGCTTTACAGGCTTTTAGAATTAAAAGCTGTGTAGCCAATATCATGAGCCTTTTCTCATGCCAGCTGGGCTTCGGGTACTTGTTTTCAACTACATTTAAGTCAAAATGAAGTTAGTCCAGAAAAATTAGCCGAACCACACTGCTACCTACCCCATCCTCTTGAAAATAGTGTTTCCTAGATCATGTCCTTTGCAGGGACATGGAAGGAGCTGGAAGACATTATTCTCAGCAAACTAACACAGGAACAGAAAACCAATCACTGCACGTTCTCACTTATAAGTGGGAGCTGAATGATAAGAACACATGAACATGTCCAGGGGAACAATACACACTGGGGCCTGTCAGGAGGACAGGCGGAGGAAGAGCTGCTAATTGGGAAGAATTGCTAATGGACACTGGACTTAAAACCTAAATGATGGTTTGATCTGAGCAGCAAACCACCATGGCACATGTTTACCTATGTAACAAATCTGCACATCCTGCACATGTACCTCAGAACTTAAAATAAAAGTTGAAGAACAAATAAACAAGAAAATAATGGTTCCTCTCTTTTGCTATCTTCTAGGAGCCTCTCATGTACAGAATTTAACTGAGAACAATACAGGGGGAGGAATTCTGACTTAGAAGATCTTAGACTAGGGAGCAGTGAGGCTGCTGAGTTGACAACAATCAAACACATAGGCATATGAAAATTTGACCTTGATGTGGATGCTGACTGAACACCTTACCAACCTGACATCTCCAAGGGATCTCAAAGTAATATTATAATCCACTAATATTACAGTGGTTTCAAAACCCCACTGGAAGGATTATGGATAGAGAAAATGTTGTATGCCCAAACATGTGATTATAAGAAATATTTTGATAGTCACTGAGGGAGAAAGGTGAGACCAGTAAGCAACATGATGAAATAGCAAGGGAAGATCATTAGCTCTTTTCTAAGGAGAGTAGACGTGGTTAATAGCAGAGTTCCTGTTAAATGAGTCGATGAGCTGAGGCCATGTCATCAAAAGTTCTTTTTTCCTATAATTTCCCCACATATCACAGTCTTTCCTCTAAATCAATGCTGAACACAGATTTAAGAATGTTCTTTTGAAGCATCACCAATCGTTGGTCTTCTGCGGGTGCTCACATTACTCAGTCCAGCTCTGCATTCATGTGAACGCAATCAATCAGTCAACAGTGTTCCGGTGGATAAACAAGTGAGAGCCTCTGTTCCAGTCCACCTTGTCTATTAAGAAACTAGCTTCAAAATAACATCCTTTCTGAGATCTCAGTGCCACTTTAGACTTCAGTAACTAAGTATTCAGAGAGCAACCTCTGGAAACTAATTCCTGACTCTGTATTTGTTATCTTCATTTTATTTAAGACAAACTCTGTTCAGAAAATGCCTTATTTTTGTTTACACATTGCTACAATAACTAAGAGTATTATGTTAAGTTAATATAAAAATAAATTGATTAACTCATTGCAAGACCCTTAAATATAAAGTGTTTAGTTAAATACAAAGAAAATTCCCAGTGGCTGCTCCATATGTACTTCTGTTGAGAAAACAATAACCGTAACCACATGGTATGTTCATTTAAACTCTATTTTACACTGAAACTCATTAAAGTGTTCCGATGATTCTAGTAAGGAGTCAGAAGTAATCATCATATTTCACAAGTTTGACCCATTTAGGCTCTAAGATGTTCCTAGTTGCCAGTCATTTCAATAATGCCCAATACAGGATTAAAACAATAATATGTATTAGTAACAGCGCACTTTTCTTTTTTGTGATCATAGTTCATTTTCTTCTTTACTGATGTTCTGAAAGACATAGAGATCCAAACGCTGAATGATAAAACTCATAGCAACAGAATATTTTGTATATTAAAATTTTATTTGAAACGTGACAAGAGGCTACTGAAGTGATGAGAACAGCACCACAAGAGAGCAAAGTTTATCTCAACCTTCCTAGCTTTTCCAGTGTTGGTATTCCCCCAAGGTGATCATCTATTACTTCTGTAGTTGCTGCCACTCTACCACTATAGTTCCAAAGAACTCCATTTTTGGTGATGGATATATGACTTGTCCTCAGGATTTCTAATGCAACCACAATATGGTTGGGTGACCTGAATTCCAGACTTTATGGTATTCAGAGTGGTTAAGGTGGGTTAGGCATAAGTAGCCCAGTTTGAAAGAAATTGAATGTATCATCCAATTTTCAAATTTCCTTAAGTCTTACCTTCATTTTCCTAGGATAATAAGTGCTCATGACAACAAATAAATTAATAGCATAGAGTTAAGTAATATATTCATATCTTTATCAATCTCCTGGTAATTTATCCAAAAACAAGAGTTCATTTTATGCATTATAGGAACAATGTCCTTGGAAATACTTCAACTTCCTAAAAAACACAAAGTAGAACTCCAAACAGTATGTTCAATCATGTTATTGACTTATGAAAAAAAAATTTAGCTTTTCGTTATCTTTTCAGGAAGTGCCATACACTAGAAATTATTCAATAGAAAATGTCCAAGATTCTGAGTTTGGCCATCCTTTATTAGAAATAGTTGTTTATTCTATCATGCTCATTAGAGTAACAAATTATACAATACAGCCTCCCTGATCAAGCCACAAAGAATATTTGCATTTTAATAAAGCCACATGGAAATCATAAGTAAACATTCAAACATTCAAAAGAAAAATATTGTGTTAATTACATGCAATTGAAGAGGGTTTATACGTATACAAAAAACCTAGACATCAAAAGGGGAGAATGGGCTGTTATTAATTAGATTATGTGCAAGTAGCACTCATTATATCATAAATATATAGGGAACACTCATGGGATACATAATGTTAGGTATATGTCATTCTGCATCCTAAAGCTGATTTACCCTTCCTTGCATAATTAATTTGGTTAGATTTTGTAACTTTTAAGAAATATACATAAATACATACATTTTTATAGATATATAAACACACATACATATACTATATACATTTTTAACTCTTAAGAAATATATATACACACACATCTATATATGTGTGTGTATATACATAAGTGTATATATACATATGTGTGTGAAAAATACACACACACACACACACCCCCAGAATCTAAATCTTGGAGTGATTTTAATTTTTAACATGTAGCATCATGGCTTCTTATAACATGATAGCAAAGTAGACACACTGAAAGGCCTAACTCCTGAGTAAAATGCATACTTAAATCATTTTTCACCTACTAGAAAGAGAAATAGCTAGTGCAAAAAAAAAAAAAAGGCTAAAAAAGAGTGACTAAAAATTGTGAACTCAGATTGGATCAGAAAAGCTAACTCAAAACCAAGATTTCCAACAAGAAAATATTGATATCACTATTGAGTATCAAAATACAAGATTTTCTTGTAGAACTAAACATATTTTTAGACCACTTTCATCAATGAACAGATCATCCAAACAGAAAATTGACAAAGAAACATCAGACTTAAACTGCACCATAGACCAAATGGACCTAACAGACATTTACAGAACATTCCATACAACAGCTGCAGAACACACATTCTTGTGTTCTATTACATAGTGGGTTGATTACAGCTAATATCAATGCATTTCAAGATAGCTGGAGAACAGGATATTAAAAATTATAATCACAAAGACATGATATAGGTTCAAGATGATTAATACACTAGCTTGATTTGATCATAATATAATGTACAACACATATTGAAGCATCACACTGTACCACATAAAAATATATAATAATTATGTGTCAATTATAAACAAACAAAACAAAAAAAATAAAAATAAATGTATGAGTACACAAAAACTTTCACATGGGTATTTATAGCAGCCTTATTCATACTCACCAAAACTTGGAAGCAACCAACATGTCCTTCAGTAGATAAATGGATAGTTAAACTGTGGTATATCAGAAAATGGTATATCATTTGGCACTAAGAGGAAATAAATGATCAAGTTATGAAAAGACATGGAGAAACTCTAAATGAATATTACTAAGTGACAGAAAATCTGAAAAGGCTACATACTGTAAGATTCTAGCTGTACGACATTCTAGAAAAGACAAAGCTATGGGACAGGAAAACCATCAGTGATTGCCAGGGTGTGAGGAGGGATGAACAGAACGAGCAAAGAAGAATTTTTAGGGCAATGAAGATATTCTGTATGATACTATAATGATGGACATATGTTATTATATATTTTTTTAATTCACAGAATTTATAACACCAAAAGTGAACCCTAATGTAAACTTTGAACTTGGGGTGAATATCATGCCAATGTAGGCTCATCAATTTTAAAAAGTTTGTCACCCTGGTTGGGGATGTTGATCCTGGGGAAGGCTAGGCATGTGTGGGGCCAGGGACATATGAGAAATCTCCCTACCTTCCTCTTAATTTTGCTGTGAACCTAAAACTGACCTAAAATAATTAAGTATTTCTAAGAAGAGAGAAAAAAGTAACCTTAGACCTTGAAACAGACACAATTAGAGGAGGAAAACTGAGAATTGAGAGGTGAGCTAAGAGCATTGATAGGACTACAGTAGTAACAAGTCTGTCACATCTCCTGGCTCCCAGCAAAAGCAAATGCAAATCCTCCATGAAAGACTGCTCCCTCAGTCTATACACTCAAAATTTCCATAGTTTAAACCCAGCCAAATGTGCACCCACTATCAAACATTTTTGAATTCACAAGTAAACAGGTCACCGCAACAACAACAACAAAAAATATTGACAAAAACCACACACACAAAGACCATATTCAGATCCCTAAGAGACTCAGACACTGAAATAATCAGAGATCGTCTATCTATGCCAAAGTATTTATAACATATTTAATAAAATTAAGAGACCAGGCATATACTAATTATAAAATCCTAACGTTTTAGACATGAAAAAATTATTTGAAATTAAAACTCAATATGTAGAGAAGAATAGACATATGTAAAGTAACAGTGAACTAGAGGAAAGATCTACCCATCAAAGAGAGAGACAAGAAGATGACAAATATGAGAACTTAACAAATGTCGAGAATAGAAAAAAGTATAAAATATGCCTAATGAGAGTCCTAAAAGAGAGAATAAAGTTTAGGCCATGTTTAAATAGACATAGGCTGACAATTGTCTAGAGTTAACAAAAAGACTGGAATCCACAACTAAAAACAATGCTATAATACTGAGAAGAATAAAAAAGAAAAAATTCATAGTTAAATACTTTGAAATAGAACTTGAAAACATTAAATGAAGAATATATTCTTAAAAGTAGCTCAAAACACAAATTATTGAAAGAGCAGCCACTGTTCAACAGCAATGATAACAGCTAGAAAATAGCACAATAATATAATAAAAGTAACAAGATAAAACTATTTAGAAATTTATATGTAGTAAAATTATTTTCAAGAATGGGGATAAAGTAGTCACTTTCAGATTAAAACCAGAGAACAAAACAACAAAAAACCAGAGAACAAAACAACAAAAAAACAAGAATGAGTTTGCCACCCACAGATTTTTACTATAGGAACCTTAGAAGAAAGATGACCTCTGAAGTAAGGTGTGCAATGCAGGAAATATTGGTAAGCAAAGAAATTAGTAGACATGGTATAAATCTAAACAAACTTATCTTGGAAAGTAATATTAGTCCTTAATTTGTTCACTTAAAAAATGACAGAAACAAAGTATTATAAAATAACTGTCTGGTGAAGAGAGGAAGTGATAACAATTACAGTTCTAAAATCATGCATTATTCTTGAGAGGGGATTTAAATATTGATTAACTGTAGAACTTTAAAAGTATATATGATTAAATTTCAAGAGCAGTCACTAAAAGAATACAACCAACTTAGTAAATTGAAAAAAAAAATCAAGAAAACAAACAAAATGACTAAATCAATGGATTACAAACATTTAGTCATTAATATGAAAAGAAAAAATAAAAAAGCATAGATAAAATGAAACAAATAGAAATGAAATGAAATACATAGAAATTGCAAATTAAAGTAGTTTAGGAAGCACCAAAATGACAGAAATCACATTCAGTATTAATGATCTAAACTTGTAACATAGAAGGTAGAAAACAAAGATTTTCAGAATGGGGTGCAAGGGAGGGTGTCGAAAGAGAGAGAAAAAAAACTCATCAAAACATAAGAAAATAAAAATGAAATGTTGGAAAGCAAAAATAATAGAAAAAGGTATACTAGATAAATACTAACAAAATATTGCTGTGGTAGTTATATTACTTTTGAAACAAAAGAAATTTAAGGCAAAAAATATAAAGACCATTATGTGATGATAAAGAATTCAACTTATCAAAAACTTACACATGTTAAACTTGTATGCATCTAATTAAGAGGACTCAAATATACAAACACACAAATATTTAGCTTTATGGGTAAAAATGAACAAACCTACCATTATCGTGAAAAATTTTTAAATGAATCTCAAATTTTATAAGTCAATTAGACAGTAACTTTATGAAGACAATTTTAAGCTACACAATTTAAAAGCTTGATGTAAGTGAATATATATAGAACAATTCATCCAATAATTAGAAAATACATTTTCTCTTCAAATACATGTGTGATATTTGTAAAACATGATCATAAAAACATTTATTATATCATAAACATAAAAACATTTACTATACCATAAAGCAAGTCTAAACCAACTTCAAAAAATCTGTATCAGATAAACTATGTTCTATTCCTTTCCTAGTTAATTCAGACTGCTATAAGAGAATACCAAAGATTGCATGGCTTATAAAGTACAGAAACGTATTTCTCATAGTTTTGGAGCCTGGGAAATTCAAGATGAAGGCACTAGCAGATTCAGTGTCTGGTGAAGGCTCACTTCCTGGTTTATAGACTGCCATCTTTTTGCTGTGTTCTCACATGCCAAAATCGGGGAAGGTTGATTATAATCACACTAATCCTATTCATGAGGTCTGCACCCTCATAACCTCATTACCACCCAAATGTTCCACTTCCTAATGCTGTTCCATTGGAAAGACAGATCTTCAGGGGGCATTGCACTGACCCAGTTCTCCCCTCTGTCTTGTTTGTAGTTATCAAAAATAACTGTAGAATACACTGGGAAAACAATATCTTGAAATGAAGGGGAGCTGGGCAGAACAGCCAGGGTTGCTCAACTGCAGTGCAAATGAACCATGTGCAGAAAAGACTCTACCTGCCCTGTGCAAGCCTTCTTGACCTCTGAGAAACTGGCTTGCTCTGAATCCTGGGCTTCTGCTGTCCCTTGCTGCCTTTCTGTAAGTAATCAACTTATTCCATGTAAGTGATGTGCCCGGGTGTTTAGTCTCACTGGATTCAGACAAGTTGGTAACTAGCGCACAGTGAATCTACTTCATAGAAAAAAACATGCACTCTATAGCACTTACCCAAGGTGTAGTTAGGTTAAATAACCAATAACCCAATTATAAACTTAAAAGAAAGTACAAACACAAGTGTGGGTTTTAAAAATCAGCCTCCTAACAACTCAAAGAACAAATCATACAGGAAAATTTTAAATATTCAGAAAGAAGCAGCAATACCTATATCCACACCAAAGTTTGGGGCATAAACTTAAAACAGTATCAAAGGAATGTTTTTATTAGAAAAGTTAATAATATAAGTAACAAAATTGTTTAAATTAGATAAATAACATAAGAGAAATCCAAAGATAGTAGAAGGAAGGAGAAACTAATAAGTAAAAATCAAAGACCACAAAAACAAATATAAAGAAAGGGAGACACAATAAAAGCCAAGTTGGCCCTTCTACTTTTTAATAAAATTTCTGGCATTTTTAAAGGAAAAATAGAGAATGTCCAAAGAAACAATATTAAGAGGTGCAAAAAATGAGGTATATAGCTATAATTACCAACTATGTTAAAGATAAGGCAATATGACAATTGACTTTGTGCTGATATATCTTAAAACGTAGACAAAATAGATAGATTCCTGGGAAAATTGACCAAAAATAACTCTAAAAAAATCCTGAGTATATTTAACACATTCAAAGAATTGAATCTATAGTTAAACATCTCCCCTCACTGAATACATCAGGATCAGATATTACAGACAAACTGCTGACAACTGAAATACGGTGAACATTTTCCAACTTATGTATTGAGGCTTTTGTAAGCCTGATCCTAAAGGCAGACAAGGATGAAAAGGATATTTAGTAGAGGTGCTGCCAAAGTGAGCACGAAAAGGATATCTATAAGCCCTTGACAATCTAAATATTGAAAGAAAATTCCTAAATGAAATGTTAGCAAATTGAGCTTATGACGTCTTCTTCCTGAAAACTGCTACAATATTTAGTTGGCGGACAGACAAGCTGGAAATCAACGCTACTCAGAAGTACTTGAAAGAAGTACTGGATAATCCAATGGGCACATCAAGCATGTGCTAAGGACACCAACAAATCAGATATACCACAAATGAAAAAAGTTAATATTCCATAGTTTAAAAACATCAAATTTATTGTATATAGGATAACTTTAGATTTACTTTAAAGTTTAGAATTTTTTTATTAGATATAGTACAGCACCATAGATTTTCAGCAGTGCATGGACTTCCAAAGCCTTAATCCAGTCCTGCTTGGTTTACACTGAGTGTGACCATTCCATAAGGACACTATGGAGAGCAAAGCTACATTCCGATCTTGAAGATTCTAAAATATTTGAGCAGACAGCTAGGAATCCTAATTAGTAGACACAAAGAATAACTAACTTTTTCATTGTAGGTTCTGATGACTCCCAACTTACTGGGATTTAATTTTTTAACATACTTATTGAGGTATAATTTTCATGCTACATAATTTCCAACTCCATGTGTACATTCAAATGATTTTAGTAAATGCACAGTTGTGTAACAATCACTACAATCTAGTGTTACAATATTTCCATAACTCCAAAGAGCTTACTTATGCCTATTTGCCACCAATCCTCACTCCCACCATCAGAACAAGAAACTACATTTTTTTTTCTAATGAAGAAGAAAAAGGATAAGCACAAACTCTCAGAGATTAGTAGGGATTTATCCTGAGGAAGGAGAATAGAAAGATGCACATCCTGATTTGAGATATGTGTTAATTAGTGGGATAGTATCTTTAACAGTCACTTAGGCTCACATCTGCCAATGAACTCTAGCAGCAACGGAGATCATTCTTCCAAACTTTTCCCCAAAGGCTATAAAGTGAAAAACACAAGGCCGCTTTTGAAATATCTTAGGAAAAGATAAATAAATAAAATAATTGTAATTTCATGAGGATAAAATTGTTCTTACGTTTTTAGAGAATAAGTAGTCAGAAAGGGGAAGAAAAAACAAAGAAAAGACTAATATGGAAAATAATTAAAAGGAGCATGAACCTGCAGGACCCTGAGGAAAGGATAGGACTCTAAAATGCCAAAGACTAACTGGTTAACAACTTGAAAATCAATTTGATCATTATCCAATGCCCTTGATCATTTCCAAGAATTGCTTAAGATATAATAAGGTTGTTCATTGAACATTTAACAGAGAGCTTTAGTTGGAAATATGTATTAATAATTTTTATGACCTTTTGCTTGAAACAATGCTGATTCTTTTTGTTGTGTTTTTCAGTGTCAAAAAAAAACTTCTTTGAGTTATATAACTTTTTACAATTGAGTGAATTATACTCCTGTGTGCAAAATTTTGATCAAACTTTTTTCTCCCTACTTGATTTCTCCAAGATGGAATAAGCCATGCTAGACTTAACTTACTCTTATAATCTTTGCAAAGGTGGTTTCAGTGCCCCACTTGGGTGTCAGCACACATCAGTCCTTAACTGTGAGCTATGGAGATGGGGCATAGTTGGAGTAGGAGTTGTCCCCCAGGGTAAGAGGAATGAAACTGTTTTGCAGTTGTCTGCATGTATTCATGGGTGTCCGGTTGGTGTCTCATGGTCTGCATAACAAAAACATTAGTACTTTTATTCACAGCTTTAGTACAGCACTTAAGTGAATAAATACTGAACCTTAACATAAGGAGTGAAAGTCCTAGTTTTAGGAATGTCTGCAGAACTTACATGAAGTCTTGAGGGATCCAGATGAATGAACCCAAGAACTAACCAGATATGGGGGTCATCAGTAGATATTCAAAAATAATGGACAAGGCTAAACTCTAATAATAGGTGTACTACAGGTTTTTTTTTTTTCTGAAACAATTTTTCTCTCTCCAGTTCTCCAATTTTACCAAAGAGAAATCATAGTAGGACCAATTGATTTACAAAATAAATTCTAGTCCCTTATGTTTGGCTTGATAATTTGCATAAAATGCAAGAAAAAATAATTATTTGCCATAGAGGCTTTTTTCCTAAATTGACTTTGCTGGAACTTTTTCATAAGGAATCTCAGATTAAACTTTTCAAAATTATCTTGAGCCCAACCAAGGATTTATCTGTACCTGCAGATGCCTGTATAAATTGGGTGAACTCTCATAGTCTCAAGGTCCAAAAAAAAAAAATTAAATTCCTGGGTCTATTAGAAGGTGATATTCTTTACTTACCACAGGTCAGGAACTCTACGAAAGAACTGTATAGACAAAGTATGAGACCAGTTTTTCCAAAGCGCTTTTATCAGCTCTACAGGTCAACCTCAATTATTCAATGCAGTCTGAAAAAATGTCATTCGAGTCAAAGCCTTGGTAAAATAACCAGTGTCTAAAATTATGTACTGTTACAAAAGAAAACAGATTCTTTTTGAACTTATACAAATAACTATATTGCCATAAATTAAGAATACTCAAAAATGTTCTCAAATTCTGGAGAAATCAAGTAGAGAAAAAGAAATGATTCACATTTTGCTCATAGAAGTACACTACTCAATTGTAAAAAGCTAAAAATAACTCGAAGAAAAGAAATTCTATTGACCCTGAAAAACAAAACAAAAAGAATCAGCACTGTTTCAAGCCAAAAGTCATAAAAAAATCAGTCTTCTATTAATTCAGTCCATGCAATTAACTCTTGTTCTGCTTGATATTCATGAACACCTAAGCTGTCCATGAAAGTGCTAGAGATTTTCTCCCTATTCCAATGGCACAATCTCAAAAGTTACTAGAAAACTGCATTCAAGAGTACATGTCAGAGGCCTATAGCTGATAATAAAACCAACTTATGAAAAAGAGTCGAAGTAAAGCAATAATATGAATGACAAAAGTGTCAGAACAGCCCTAGCTAAAGATGTTATTGAAAAGAAAATTTTGTTTTTTTCTGTGGCATACAACAATTGAACATAATAATCATAATTATTATTGATACACACTAAGTCCTATCAAAATTATAGGAGTCTCACACAATTCTGGAACACGTACCAATAACATACAACTGCAACAGAAAAAAAGCTGAACTCCGTTTCATACTTGACAATGTTTCCTGTATGATTTTAGCATGCTAAGTAAACCGAATATGTCTCTTTTGGACTTCAGGGGACCTAATATCTAAAAAAGTTAATGATGTCAAAGGAATGAATTTCAAATCTGATTTCAGAAAGTGTATCAAATACCAAAGGTTTAAAACACTTGATATCACAAAATTGGATTACAGATTATTCAGTCAGCTAAAGTGGTGACTTCACAGATTTTAAAAAGGCAAAAACATTCACTCTTTGATAGAGAAGAAACTCAGCTTTCTAAACAACAAGAATCTATAAAGACAGCATGAGGCCAACTGAATCCTTCTCTTCTCTCTCCCCTCTTTTGTTCTGCAATTTATTCCAAAGGCAAACAAAAATCTTTTATTATCTCTCAATATTACACAAAAATCTTGTTCCAAAAAGAAAACCACAATTTACCTTTTCATTGGTGTACTGCTAGCAGTAAACTCAATTTTTAATCAAATCTTATAAACAAATATATATCCTTTTAATCAGTTTGACCATAAGGTAAGATTTCCATAAACCTTTTATAATCCTTTATAATTTTCT
>NW_012109808.1:3139767-3142337 GCF_000951045.1 Mandrillus leucophaeus | reverse complement strand
TTTTATATAGTTTGATAGTGAAAATATCACACACACATGACACATGCAAACATGAACATACAAACACACAGAGAGAAACAGATTTTACAGATTTATGAGATTTTTTTTTTGAGATGGAGTTTTGCTCTTGTTGCCCAGGCTGGAGTGCAATGGCACCATGTTAGCTCACCACAATCTCTACCTCCTGGGTTCAAACAATTCTCCTGCCTCAGCCTCCTGAATAGCTGGGATTACAGGCATGCACCACCCCACCTGGCTAATTTTGTGTTTTTAGTAGAGACGGGGTTTCTCCATGTTGGTCAGGTGGTTTCAAACTCCTGACCTCAGGTGATCCACTGGCCTTGGCCTCCAAAAGTGCTGGTATTACAGGCATGTGCCATCATACCTGGACTGATTTATGAGATTCTTTATGTGCCAGTTTTTAAAGTTTCTCTTTTCCATTTTAGACAATCAGTCTCTTAATTACCTGTTTCCTGCCCTAAACGATTGTCAGTGAGGTAGCTCCAAATTTCCATTTCTAAAAGGATAAATTCAAGTCAAATGAAATAAAGAATCAGTATTTTTCTCAAACCAAGGAAAAATGGTGTGAGCAAAAGTTTAGTTAAGATGGCCAGGAAAAGGAGATAGCCTTACACAGGAAATTTATTTAAAGATGGAAGTTTCAAAATTGGGTTACTGGCTTTAGTGTGAAGTCTTTTAAGGAACAGGGTCAATAAAGCACGTAGTTTCTAGGGCCTAATAAGCAGGCACAGCTGGAAAGCAGAAAAGATTTCCCCAAATAAAAGATTTCATTTTTACACTGTGTCCCAGGTCTCCAAGAAAAGGAAAACACTATGAGGTGAGTTAATGCAAAGCTTCCACAGTGTAATACATTGTAAGGACATTTTCCCAAGGTTGCTGGGCAACCCAATGTAAATCAGCCCACTCTGTAACCAGCCAGTCCACTATTACAATACTTTACCCAAAAACCTGTTTTCCTTGTCTGAATGCACAAATAAAGGAGTATTGCCCTGGAATAATAACCACTTACTGTAAGAAACTGCAATTTAGCCATTTTTAGAAGTATATCTCTTACCTAGTTTTACATACCAAAGTTAATATTTAAACAAACAGAATTCAGTTGGCCAAGAAGTTTTTACAGAGGGAGAGCAGAGGTTTTAAAACAATATATGCACACATATAACCAAAATATCAGCCATAACTAAGTCTACTTTTAACTACAGAACTCTTGAAGTGAATTTTTTTTTTTCAAATATCTTATTACCAGATTTTAGCCAGGACAAACAGATGATACCTCTGTCTCTTAAGCCTTTTTAATGATAGGTATTCTAAGTGAAATCAACAAGCCTTAACTAAGGTTATAACTTAAACATGGACACATGAGGTGTTTTCAAAAGAGATAGCTAGCAGTTTTTACAAGATCTGAAATAACCCCAAAGGTAACTCAAAGAAAAAAAATTAAGATAAGAAATTAGAAGCTGCCCATAGAGGGGAAGAGAATCAATAAATGGCAAACTTTATACAAACATCAAACCAGAAATGGCTCATTTCCTAAGCTGGAAATCAAACCCATGCAAAGTCTTAGCTACTGAGCCATAGTATGAGGCAGTTGCCATTGCTCTTCACAGAACAGGTCTAGATCAGGCATTTCTGAACTTGAAAGTAATTTTAACTGCTAGAGAGAAGTTTTATGGCTAGCCATAACATTGTTAATTTTTTTTTTTAATTTAACCTTTTTATTACTTGTTCAGAATAAGAGATTTTTAAAATCCTTTTTACTTTTAATTGCATATAATTCCAATAGTGACTCCATCCAAAAGTCTTTTAAAACTCAGATGGCATTTCTTTTTAGGTTTTTATCATATAAGCAAGAGGTAGGTCTAGAGAAAGTATAAAGAAGGCATCTCTATGACCCTCAAGAATTCTCTCTCAGAAATAGGCTTAAGATAGCAAAACACTCATAGGGCTGGGACCTTTTAAGATAGAATTCACCTAAAGGTTTGACACATTTGAAAGGAGGAGGGTACTGCTGTGTTCAGACTCTCAGTCCTTTCAGACCAGCCACCTGACACAAACCCCAAAATTCCCACTCTCCAGATAGCAGAAACCAAGAGTCAGTATCCCTACATGGTCACAAAGTCAAATTCTCAAGAACATTAGACAAGACAAGTGGAAAACTTTATCTGGTTTTTGTTTCAGGGACCTGCAGCATTTATAATAGCCTGCAGGGCTGGCTCAAACATGGGGCTTATAGGGGTTCTAGGACTGTGTTCTATCATATGGTACCCCTCTCCATAACAGAACAACACAGGAAGACAAAAACAAAGGAAGACAGCAAGACTAAAAGTTACTTCTAAGAGGAAAAAGGGGTCAAACAATATGAATATTTACAGTACAAAGTACAAAATGTACACCAGATATGCTACAATGTTTGACTAGTTACAAATTTCTTTTTTCCCATTAATAAAAATCTTTCAGAGGAGGAAAACACCGATTTTCTTTTTTTTGAGATGGAGTCTAGCTATGTCACCCAGGCTGGAGTGCAGTGGCACGATCTCGGCTCACTGCAA
>NW_012109808.1:3122980-3138893 GCF_000951045.1 Mandrillus leucophaeus | reverse complement strand
GGGAAGAGAATCAATAAATGGCAAACTTTATACAAACATCAAACCAGAAATGGCTCATTTCCTAAGCTGGAAATCAAACCCATGCAAAGTCTTAGTTACTGAGCTACAGTATGAGGCAGTTGCCATTGCTCTTCACAGAACAGGTCTAGGTCAGGCATTTCTGAACTTGAAAGTAATTTTAACTGCTAGAGAGAAGTTTTATCGCTAGCCATAACACCGTTAATTTTTTTTAATTTAACCTTTTTATTACTTGTTCAGAATAAGCGATTTTTAAAATCCTTTTTGCTTTTAATTGCATATAATTCCAATAGTGACTCAATCCAAAAGCCTTTTAAAACTCAGATGGCATTTCTTTTTAGGTTTTTATCATATAAGCAAGAGGTATGTCTAGAGAAAGTATAAAGAAGGCATCTCTATGACCCTCAAGAATTCTCTCTCAGAAATGGGCTTAAGATAGCAAAAGACCCATAGGGCTGGGACCTTTTAAGATAGAATTCACCTAAGGGCTTGACACATTTGGAAGGAGGAGGGTATTGCTGTGTCTCAGACTCTCAGTCCTTTCAGACCAGACACCTGACACAAACCCCAAATTTCCCACCCTCCAGATGGCAGAAACCAAGAGTCAGTACCCCTACAAGGTCACAAAGTCAAATTCTCAAGAACATTAGACAAGACAAGTGGAAAACTTTATCTGGTTTCTGTTTCAGGGACCTGCAGCATTTATAACAGCCTGCAGGGCTGGCTCAAACACGGAGCTTATAGACGTTCTAGGACTGTGTTCTATCATATGGTACCCCTCTCCATAACAGAACAACACAGGAAGACAAAAACAAAGGAAGACGGCAAGACTAAAAGTTACTTCTAAGAGGAAAAAGGGGTCAAACAATATGAATATTTACAGTACAAAGTACAAAATGTACACCAGATTTGCTACAATGTTTGACTAGTTACAAATTTCTTTTTTCCCATTAATAAAAATCTTTCAGAGGAGGAAAACACCGATTTTCTTTTTTTTGGGATGGAGTCTAGCTATGTCACCCAGGCTGGAGTGCAGTGGCACGATCTCGGCTCACTGCAACCTCCACCTCCTGGGTTCAAGCAATTCTCCTGCCTCAGCCTCCCAAGTAGTTGGAATTACAGGCACCCGCCACCACGCCCAGCTAATTTTTGTATTTTTGGTAGAGATGGGGGTCTCACTGTGTTGGTCAGGCTGGTCTTGAACTCCTGACCTCATGATCTGCCTGCCTCAGCCTCCCAAAGTGCTGGGACTACAAGTGTGAGCCACCGTGCCCAAACACAAACACTGATTTTTACCATTTGCTCAACCAGTTTGTACAGAGAGAGAAAAGTTAGAAGCCTGGCTAGTAAGAAATTCTTACTCTTTTTCTGGCATGTCAGGTTTCTGGGTTCTCTTACTCTGCAGCTTCCAGAAGAGCATAGTGGTTTTTGATGACATGGAGAAATCTCCCCAAACCAAGCCTCTTCCTGTAATCTAGGAGAGGTGAATGGAACACACAAAAGAGCTAAGGGGCCAACCAGAACCTGCAAAAGGGGCCAAACAGAATCTGCAAAAGAAGCCAAACCATCGTTAGGAGAAGGAAGGGGATGTTGGTTGCACTTAGAATACTTACTCACCACACTAAGTTGAAAGATGCCTTCCAGGAACAATTTCTCCACTGTGATTAGGCTCAAACACTATGGGCTGAAAGCACCTCATCAGCATGGACAGTGCCTGGGATGGCCCTCAGTTCAAGAGAAACAAGCAACTGCTACAACGAACCTCCAGATCCGTTGTACTGGTTGGGGGCTGATGAACTACCCAAGCACCCAACAGGCAGCTGCCTGCAAGGGCAGATCCTGGATAAGCCTCCACATGTGTAATCATCTAATGAGTTCTTTCTGCCCATTACACAGAAAAAAACAATTACTGAGACTACAGTATTGCAGAAGAGAAAGAGTTCTATAAGTAATACAGAGCTAGTCAAGCAATAGGACTGGAGTTATTACTCAAATTGGTTTCCCTGAGGACTCAGAAGCTAGGGTTTCTACAGATAATTTTCCAGAGGCCTGGGAAATGGGGTGCTGGTGATTGGTCGCGAACGAAATCATAAGAATGTGAAAAATGGCCCTCAGGTGCTAAATTCACCTCAGGGTGGGAGTTAGCAGCCTGGTTGAGCCATGATTCCCAAGTATGGGTTGAGTCAGTCAGTTGCCAAAATGCAAAAGCCTGAAAAACATCTCAAAAGGCCAATGTTACATTCTATAATAGTAATGTTGTCTATAGGAGCAATTGGGAAAGTCACAAATCTTGTGACATCTGGCCACATGATTCCTGAGCAGCAAGGGATTATAGAAAGGCAAGCCAGAAGAAAATGGCTGGTTATCATTTAGCTACACCTACATCTTAGCGGAATTCAAGTTCCTTCTATAATCCTAATCTTATGGACTTCACTAGTCTCACAAAGGTGGTTTTGATCCCTGAACAAAGAGGATTCTTGTTTTAGGGAGTGACTGTTATCATCCTTGCTTCAAAATTAAACTGTAAACTAAATTCCTCCTATGGCTAGCTTGGTCTGTGTCCAGGAATGAGCAAGGACAGCTGGCCTATGAGGCTAGAGGCAAGATGGAATTGCCATACTTGACCTCTCTCACTGTCATATCTTTCACAGGCAATTTCATTTGTATATTGCTTTACCCAAGGAGAAAACTAATTCCAAAGAACATCAATATATATCCTTATTTGTTCTTCCATAATATACACAATATTGTTTCATAATTAAATGTCCATTATCATGAATTACCATTACCATTACCATGAATTATCCATTCACAATTAAATCCATTACCAAAACCCAGCCTAAAAAAGAAGGCGTAAATATTCTTAGTAATTTCATATGTCCTTATGTGATAAATCCACTAATTATAATGAGTAAAAATACTGTTGATAAAAAGTTACTTGAATTAATACTTTTTGCTGGGTCATTATATTATCAGTTTGGCAAAGTTAGGCTTATTTGTTTTTGTTTAAGTTCAGTTTTAGGGGGTTCTTTTTTATTCTCTTTAATTTGTAAATATATAAAATATTTACATTGTTTAAGGGTCAAAACTATTTAAAATCGTGTAATAGAGGATATCTTACTACTGTCCCTTTATCCTCATTCCACTCAGTCCCCATAGGTACCAGCTTCAATACTTTCTTATTCTTCTTGTGTTTTATTTTTTCTAAATAAATAATATTAGTATTTCACTTTTCACATGCAAAAGGTAGCATAGACTCTTTTGGAGTTTGATATTTTAAGTTAACAATGCATTTGAAAAGTCAATACAACTCCACATCAATTTATACAGACTTTTTAGTATTTTTCTACAGCAAAGCTCTCCATTGTATGAATGCATTATAGATTATTCAAAAAACCTCCTATGGTTGGATATGTAGGTTGTTATAAATATATTGCTATGGAAAATAATGACAAATTTAACCATCACCTGCATATTTGCAGAAAAGCATCTTCAAGGTAAATTCTGAGATGGGGGATTGGGCATCACAAGATAAACTCATTTAAAATTCTGGTAAATGTGACCAAATTATTTTCCATAGATGTTATAATATTTGCATTTCTATTAGCAGTATAAGAGTCCCAATTCCTCAAGGCCTCACCAGTAGAGTATGTTTTCAAACTTTTGAATTTTTGCCAGTTATATGAGAAATAGTTATCTCATCATAGTTTTCATTTATATTTCACTTATTATGAGTGAAGTTGAGCATCTTATATTGTTCAAAGACCATTTTTATTTATTTCTGTGTAACTTAGTTACATTTTTCATGGTTTCTGAACTTGACAAAAATATACTTCTTTATTATGTGTTTTCTGGATGTCTTAATGTGGCTGCAGAGAGGTTCTGATCCCCCCGGGATGGTAGTATGTGTTACAGCCTTGTTTCAGAATTTTTCACGGTGTCCCAGAGAGTATAGAACAAACCTCTATTCACTGGAAATATCTGGAAAAGACCATTAGTCTTCTACTCATCTCATACCAATTTCTTTGTCCATTTAGAAACAATTATTTTAAACACCCTGTTCAAAGAGGCTGCAATTGTGCCAGGAGCGCTAGAGAGATGCTGATAGCATATAGGTACTCTCTCCATCAGCTGAACTCTCTGAATCCAGCCTCACATTTCCACTGCCAGTTTAATCATAATGAGTTCTCTCACTGCCTATATGATCTGATGGGGGATCACTTAGACATTAACCTCAGCTCATTTTCCTGTTCATTTAAAGAGGTATTAAACCTTGATACAGTGCATACCACTACCCTTTCTTACCATACCATTATTATAGATTATATATATAGTGATTGCCTAGCTTTGAGATGTGCCTCTCAAATTCATAGCCTTTGCTAAGTGCAAACATAGAAGTCAGCATTACAGAAGTTTCTACTGTGTCAGTTTTTCCTCTATCCCTTCCAGTTTTCCCTTTCATATAATATGAAGTCAAGCATGTAGTTGAAAAAGAAAAAAAAAATCAGTTAATCATTCCTGTCTTTTCAAACTTACTCTTAGCACTAGGACATGAGGAAATGCCACCTCCTAAAAGGAAATACATATTATAATTTCACATTTTGTTGCTCTCATGCCATTATTGTAAGTGTGAATTATTATATATTGTTGTATTAAATAAGAAGCTATTGAAATAAATCCATTTTCTCTAGGCTAAAAAGCTCCAATCACCATGTTTCACCACTTTTTAGGCTTGCTTTTTATACTTGTTTGCTGTTCTTTCATTGTTGAAATCAAAGGTTTTTTCCCTAACATTTTTCTAACATCTCTTTTGTAAGGCAACCATGTGGTTTGAATGACATTGACCTTTCTCTCAATTCTAGGGCATGTCCCATCAAGGTAACTTCATTCCTTTTGCCATAGTCACTGCTTCGGGCATGACACTTTCAAGGCTTGACATTATCCTAACCAAAGAAATTGATTAGTTCAAATAAGGCAAAATCAGAAACAAGATCTCAATCTGCACCAGATATGATAAGGAGCACACCATTAGCACCATGTCTCTGGACTATGAAAAGACAGACTCCGGATGAAGCCAAATGCAGTGTTGCAGAGCTGAGAATTATAGAACCAACACTCTTATCAAACCACGCCAAGGGCCGCCCTACCACTGGCCTTTTTAGTCGTATGATTTGATAAATTGTTTTATCTGGTTTGAGTTGGATTTTTGATGTTTCCTGGCAATCTCACTGATAGACCTTTCTCACAATTAACTGACACTTCTCCATCTGTCATACTTGTCACTCTGTTAGACATCACTTTCTCCTTGAATTTTATTCAACCCTAACTCTGGTTCATTGCTGCAAATTGTCTATTTCTTTTTTTCAAAACAATGCCTAGCCAAACTTGAAAATTAAAGTCGATTTTATACAAAATTTCTGAGATTATAGAAGAATGTCTGCCCGTTACTCTGTATATAATGTGCCCATGAAATGGTATATAAGCCTTGTGATGCCTATTTCTCTCATGAATTGGAGCTTAATTCTGCACACTTCATATATATGCTCAAGAAAACTGAACTGCTGGACATTTAATTCCTACGTAAGTGGGACCTATTCTAATTCTACCTATTGATCCCTGCAAGAGTACATGAATGTGTGTGGTCTGTGGAGAGTGTTCTTCCTGTCAGAATGAGGGATGTAGAACAAATATAGTAGATTACTCCTTAACTGGTAGATATTATTCTTTCTTGGCACTTATTTGTCATTCATTGCATTCATCAAACAGTCTGGTGCTGAATCATTTAAAATAGCAAAAATTACAAATTCAAAGCACATCATTGAATCTTGATGCTGTGATACTTCTTTCAGGCATGGTATATTATGTCAGAACACGGACTTAATAAATTAACAACACCAGGAAAAATGAGAACAGAAAAAGCCTGTCATCTTGAGCATTGCAATTTTTGACTCAAAGCCGGACTCCTAGGTACAACAGCAGGAAAATCTTGAATTTGAATGTCACCGATTTCAAAGGTGGCCCAAGAAAGGAGCCTTCTATGAGTTGATATGTCAGGGTCAATTAGTATCAACTTTATTCCTCAACCAAAACATCCAACTACCCTAGCATAGTTCAATTTGCCTGACTAATTTTCAACTAGCTTCCTTCTGCAGTTTCTCATAATAACATATTCTTCCTAAAATTCTGTTTTATAAACTTAAACTTTGTTATATTGGTAGTACCTTTTTAGGTGTTCTCATCTTACTCATCTTATCTCACCTATGTGTAGATACCTTGGAAAAATGCTGCTTCTTTGCTTCTCACAACACAACCAGGGACTTCTAACACATCCTCATACCTAGTTGTCCTCTCCGGGGCACACCAGAGGATTCCACTTCTCCTACTTCTTGTTACTGTGGTTGCTCATGGGAATATTTATAGCCAGCAAAATATAAGTGAAAGCCACATTTGTTTCTTGTTGGCTAAGACAATGAAACACATACATGAAATTCTCTAGTTTCTGTTTCCTTACTGTGGTGCCCCAGGAAGATCTGTATTCAGATGATGTTGTAGCTACAAGACAGTGAAGCCACCATCTGCTTAGACCTCTGTGTAAAGTCTCCTTATCTTGTGTAGCATGAATGTGAAGTAAATTCTGTCCTGTTAGGCCCCTGAGGTTTACAATTTATTTCTTCAGCATGGGAATAGATTATTTTATTAATAAAAACATGTATATGAGAAACAATTATTAAATGTATATGATTGAATCGGCTTTTAATAAATGATTCCTTATTACCTGTCATTTTGAGCTTTTCTCCTAAATGGCAACACAAATCAAGCCAACATATTTGTTTCTCTATTTCCCTCAGTACAGGCATCACTATTTATTTGTCTTATATTTGTCTTAGGTGAGGGTGCTCTTTGAAAAGCTGTGTCAGATGTTTTTAAGCCAGGATCAAGTGACATTTCTGAGGCTTTGAAACCTAAATCTGTTGTCAGATTAGGTTTATCGACCTAAACCTGTTGTCAGATTAGGTGAATATCGACCTCTATGTGTATTTTCTCACATCCCAAATATGGTTTAACAGAGACATGATATCTGAATGATTGTCTATTAAAGTTTTCAACTTCATGGTTTTTCTAACCTCATTTTAATTGATGAGAGAAAAAATACAGATTATTGAAAAAATATTTAAATCACTTGTTCTATAACAAGGGATCATGCTACATTATCAAAGAGTTGTATCATTGGACGAGTGTTTGGATAGTTCACACCATCTTGATGAAGTAGTTATCATGTTAATATATAATTGTTAAGATTCACAACCACTCACATCCTTGTAAGTTCTTACACCTATAGCTAGTTCCTTGACCGTTCACTTCAACTTTTTTAATAAGTATGCTCTTACTGATAGGTTGTTGATTCACATCATCCAATGAGTTATTGCTCACAGCCTTTATCCCAAGTTCCAGAAAGATTTGTAAATAATAATTCTGCCCCAACACACTAAAGGGCAGTGGTGCTGGAACTCTTGAACTGCCATGATATTGATGCCACTCCTTTTCACTGAATATTCCAAGGAAAAAAGTGTATCAGGCTCTCTGAGGCAATTGCATTTTTATATGCATATATTTAATCTCTATGGGCATTCTTTATGAAATAAAAACTTCTGCCTCCTTCTGTCTCCTGGTCAACTCGTTCAAGTAAACTCACTTTTGCCTGAGTTCATACCCTGGTTGTGGCCTCAGTTCTGCCCATCACTGCCATACTCTTCCGGATTCAGTTACTTTTGTTTTTATTTGGTTTTGGTTTTGGTTTTTTTGAGACAGAGTCTCACTCAGTCACCCAGGGTGGAGTCCCGTGGTGTGATCTCGGCTCACTGCAACTTTTGCCTCTTGGATTCAAGCAATTCTCCTGCCTCAACCTCCTGAGTAGTGGACACTACAAGTGTGCACCACTATGGTCAGCTGACTTTGTATTTTTAGTAGACACAGGGTTGCCATGTTGGCCAGGCTGGTCTCAAACTCCTGACCTCAAGTAATCTATCTGCCTCAGCTTCTTAAAGTGCTGGGATTACAGGCATGAACAACAGCACCTGGCCCTGGATTCAATCTTGACTCAAATCCACGATGGTTAGCCTATAGTGAGACTCTTCTGCAAATGAGCTCTTAGACAAGAGACATCTCCTTCAAGGGCTTCTACTGTGTACCTCCTGCCAAAGAACCTGTTAGTCTTCCTCTAGTTTTACCCTCCTGTAGACTTCATAAAGTAGAAAGTCACAAAAGTTGGCTATGAAAAGTTAGTGCTTTATTTTCTTCTCACATTAATGAAGTTGCTTATTAAGCAACACAGTGAATTAACACCTTAACATTTGCAATATAGTTATTTCTATACAGTTAATTCTCTATAGTTATTTCTTGGATCATGTATAGTTGCCATATTGTTAAAAATGACAACCATGTTATACTCATACCTCATAAGCTCCTAGCGTCTCTCATAACTTCCAAGTGCGTATAACATGCACATAGCATGACTTTGATGAACATGTCCTCAATTATAGTTACAGTCTGGAAGGATGGATGGATACATGAATAAACAAATGGTGTAAAATCAGTGAAAATACAAGTAAGTTGTGGCTATAATAGACAGGACATTTGCATCCAGAGGTTTATCTTAAATTTTCCACAAACTAACCCAGAAATCTTAGACAAGTTAGTCACCGTCTCTGGCCTCCAGATTCATCATCTATAAAGAAGAGTGCTAAGATTACATGATTTTTTGTCACCTCTTCAGTATTAAAATTCTGTGATGGATAATTATCCATTAAGTTTAGTACTAGTATATTTCAAGGCTCTCTTACCCTTTCCTTTCGTCAGTTGCCTTAAGTGTCTTTAAGTAACAGTCCATTTTTCTTTCTCCAATAATCTTACACAGGCTGAAACAGAAATCCTACAGAGGAAGATCAAGGAACAGTCTACAACTTTGATCTTTAGTCTCAAGGTATAAAATAGCCTGAGGATAAGAAGCAAGGAAAGGCAGTGTCAGACTAAGCAGCCTTGAGAAAATGGATGATCTTGCAGGTGAGAAAACCTGGAGTAAACTATTTTGCAGAGAGTTTCTGAACAAAAAGTTGGAACTTTGAAGTGAAGGAAGTAGTAAGAAAGAGGAAGTAGATGATTCACCAAATAGCAGAGAGAGCACTGCGGTGATAAAATGAATGAGATGCGTCCAGATGGCTAAAGAGATTGTAACCAGAATAAGACATTCTGAAAAGTCATGAGTAGACGATATTAAATTGTCTTCATTTTCATATAAAATGGAGGAATTTATTTCCTGATTCTATGGCAATGTTGCAGGCCATCAGGAGTGGTGATTAATAGCATTTTTTTGAGATTCAGATCCATCTTGACTCTGCCACTGACATTTGACATTCTAGCAGGTATCCCAGGGCTCATTTTCCCCATCTGTAACAAGGGTAGTTGCTTCGTGCATTATGATGAAGATTAAATGAAGTAAAGTTTATACAATCCTTAGCTCAATGTCTGACACAAGTTACGTGCCCAATCATTATTATTATTAGATATAAGAAAGAAATTAAGATATTTCTATTGTTTGAGGACCTCTTATCCCTGGATGAGTATGGCACACTCAATGTACCAAAACACCAGCCCATAAAAGCTGTATTTCTGGTAAATATTGCTGGTAAAAAGCTATCAAGTTAAAAAGACTAGGGAACAAAGTTGTAGAAAAAAATTCCCAGGGGCTGACTTTGCATCCAAACTAGGAATTAAAAGCAGTTTCAAAGTGGGAATTGACAGCTAGGTTCTAAACTACGTAATTTACAAAAAAACAAATCTCCTTTTTGTGTTTGGTCATTATTCTCCCTGTCAAGCAGTAAAGACTGTTCAATTCAATCCAGTTTTCAATACCACAGATAAAGTCATCAATAGTTCTTGTTAGTTTTTATAGGTTAAACACAGAGAACACTAGATCTTATCTCGTAATTCTGTTTCTCTTTTTAGCTTTTACAGAATTAAAAAGAGTAGGGAGGGCAGCTTTTATAAGGTCTTTCCCAGGCAACAGGAACCTGGAAAAAAATTTAATTGATAATTCTAATTACCCTCCCCCCACCCCCCGCCAAACACTTAGGAATATACTTTGAAAAATGTTTCATTCGATGGTAGTCTAATTAAGATAGTGATTTATATGTTAATTACCAGGTGGGTACCCAAACATTTTAAAAGGCTTGTGGTACATTTTACAATGTTTTAAAGCTATATGTACTTCAAATTCCAACACTAACTGATGTGATTTCAATTCCACTTAGGAAATGGTGAAGGAAGAAACACAGCAAATACGTAAGTAATAACATACCTAACTGAAGCATCTTTTCTTCATCAAAGGCAGATTTTTGACAAAGATACGATGCGATATTTAAAGATGTTCCTTAATGTTTATATAGGAGGAAAATTACACCCTTTTAAGATTTGAGTAGGCACTCCTAGAGTGACTTGGTTTCTAAAGCACATTTTAATCTCATTTGCTTATTTTTCCTCATTGCCTTACACCTCAAGGTGCACTTTCCTAATTATATAACTCATCAAGTGCCAGATTCAAATGGGAACAATGAATCATCCAATATAAGAGATTAAAACAGAGGCATGTTCAGAAACATTTGAAACAGTCAAAAGAAACATTCTGTCTTATTTTCACGTTTCTAAAACTCTAGCTTTACCAGAGGAAATGAGCAGAAAAGAAAAGCTTCTCATGTCTATTTTCTTAAATCTCTGCCTTTGTTACTTGGACTAGATCATATACTACTTCTAAGAAAAATGCATCCACATTCAAAATAGATTTTCATGTTTAATGTCAGGTGGATGCAGAATGGTTTTCCTAAAAGCACTTTCATAATTTTCTTTTTTTTTATATATATAGAAATATATTTTATTTATTTTTTTTACATTAAATTGAGATGAGATTTTTATTATGGAATATTATTTTTAATGTGATTAATATTTATGATTTTATTTATTTATTTACTTATTTATTATTATTATACTTTAAGTTCTAGGGTGCATGTGCATAACATGCAGGTTTTCTAATAATTTTCTTCAAAATTAAAAAAATGCTAAATAACAGAATACACATTTATTTTGCTCTCAGAATTAACAGTTTCTTGAGTGAAAGAAACAAAAAGTTTAGCCAATTGATCTTATTGTGATTAATTAGTGCATGCTGATTGTCTTTCTCAAATTTTCAGCCTTGGTTCCAACAGTTGAATCAACATATTTACAATGTTAAACTTAAAAAAAAAAAAAAAAAAAAACCACTTGCTTTGGCATTGAGAAAACAAGAAAATATGACACGCTAAACCAAAATACCTCAAATTGTATAGAATTATAAAATATTTCATTAATAATGTTGCCACCCAGGAAACATAAGAGATTATT
Source organism: Mandrillus leucophaeus (assembly GCF_000951045.1). Lineage (NCBI taxonomy): Eukaryota > Metazoa > Chordata > Mammalia > Primates > Cercopithecidae > Mandrillus > Mandrillus leucophaeus. The sequence goes on along the minus strand of NW_012109808.1, from coordinate 3,127,445 downwards.
ATCAGGACAGAACAGCAAATGTACACAATGATGCTTAGAAAAGATATGGTAGGGATATCATGGAAAAAGTAAGTTCAGAAATAAACTAATAACTATGGAACATTATAGAAATTTCTTTCATTAGAATTATCAGTTAAATAAGGTAAATGGTCATCTCTGCAGATATTTCTTAGCATACACTTCATTTAACCTTTTCCATTTAATACAAAAATAAAATGTCACAAAAGAATAAATACCACATTTCGGGAGTTACGACATTTTTAACAGACTTTTCTTAAGAATAGATTTTTTTTCTTACTTAGAAAATGTCTTTTTGTTACCTTACAACTTTTGCAAGATGCAAGATTTTTTTAAAAACTACCCTCTTTTACTTATACTCATCACTTTCTTCCTCTCTCTCCATTCATCATTCTCTCACTTTCTCGCTCTCCACTTTATGCTTCATTTCAAAATACACTTACAACCATCTTGGCACCTCTATTTTTCTATCCATTAAATGGAGGTAACTATAATACCTTCCTCCTAGGATTGCTTGGGAGACTAAATGTGTTATTACTACATGGTAAGCATTTGAGCTGTCTGTCACATATTATGCACTATCACTATTCAAAATTATATTTTTATACATTTTCCTAGATCCATCTGAATGCAACATGACTGTAATAGAATATGTAGTATGGAAGTCATAATTCCCTTGTTTGATTGTATAATCTCAATAAAGAACCTCACCAATTCCTCAAAAAGAAAATCTATGGTCATTGTGGTATATTTACAAAATATCTATTAGAAAATAAAAAATTAAATTACATAAAATTGTACCACCTAGGGATAACACTTATTAACATATAATGTGTTAATATATAATTATTATATTGTATCTCGTATTCATAAATATATTTTAAGTGATTTTTTTATCTTCTCTACAAAATTATTTGGTGGTGTGCTTTAATACTTAATATATTATAAATATCTTTCCTTGTTATTAAATGTTTTTCTCCAACATAATTTTAATAGCAACATGGTTGTCCCTAAATACATATACCATAATTTATACAATCCACTAATGTAGGACATTTAGGTTGTTTCTGACTTTTGCTCTCATAAATGGCATTAAAATGATTTTTTTAACTGCAAAAGTAGAATCTTAAAATAAATTGAATAAGTCTTTGACATAACCAAATATTGAAAAATAGTCTTTAATGGTTAACAGCCCTATATAAAGAGTGATACAAATAGTGCCCACCTGGGAAACAGATGGCCACGCTGTAAGGTTTGACCACCCAATGCGACTTTCAGCCAGTACTTACATCATTCTAAATTTGACCATTATATAGGTCATCCTGTATATTAATTTTTCTCTCTTCCAATAAAAATCTCTGAAGAACAGATAATTCTAAATGAAGATTTTTTTAAACTGTGCAAATCTCCAAATTTTTAAAGTAGGATTTCTCTCAGCAGCCATCCTGGCAATCATGTGAGCTTTCTTCATCATTTTTAAAAACCTTAATGACTTTTCATTCATATCTCCAAGTTATATTGTTTTGATTGGGATGTCTGTATTAAGTATCTTTACTCTATAGCTGATTTATTCATAAGGATTCCTCAACAGTAACTTGCTTGGTGTCATATTGAATAATTAGTATTTTATAATACTAAGTAGAAAATATTTCAGACACTTGCACCTTCTGGAACAAAGTCTTACTAAAGATTGCTCAGATAAGTGAGGATGCGTTGAAATTTAGTGCAACTTCACTTCCAGGAATAAGCTATAATGTCCAAAAGGAGATAATTAACCTCTGCTTCATAGATTACATGAAACTCCATGTAATATTAAAAAAAATGATTTGTTTTTTTATAAATCTCAGTAGTATTTTGCCACTGATATCTCTGTAAATAACTTTGGTCAATATGCAGGTGTGGCAATCATTTTAACCTACTGAATCAATTCCTTTTAGTCTATTTATTCAAAAATCCAAGTTTTCAGATAACATCTTGCCATTGCTTATATCCAAAGTGGGTATTATTATATTTTTATTACTTATTAGAAGGCTGCCCTATTTTTTAACTGACCATATTCAAATTCAATACTTTATATAAGGATTAAGGGAGTTTGTGTTTATTGAGTGTGTGTTATTTATCTGACACTAAGACAGTTGCTAGAGGTTCTAAACTAGGCTCTTTAAAAGCTGGTAGACATTTTTACCAGCTTTTAAGGGGCCTAGTTTAGAACCTCTAGCAACTGGAAAATGTGGCACATATACGCCATAGAATACTATGCAGCCATAAAAAAGGATGAGTTCATGTCCTTTGCAGGGACATGGATGAAGTTGGAAACCATCATTCTCAGCAAACTAACACAAGAACAGAAAACCAGACACCACATGTTCTCACTCATAAGTGGGAGTTGGACAATGAGGACACATGGACACAGTGAGGGGAACATCACACACTGGGACTTGACAGGGGTTGGGGGAATAGAGGAGGGATAGCATTAGGAGAAATACTTAATGTAGATTATGGGTTGATAGGTGCAGCAAACCGCCGTGCCACATGTATACCAATGTAACAAACCTGTGCGTTCTGCACATGTATCCCAGAACTTAAAGTATAATAAAATAAAAAAACAAGAAAACAAACAAGCAAACAAAGCTGGTACACATTTAAACTCTGAAAAACAGAACTCTGCTTTTGTCAATAGCATGATGAAGGAGTAAGATGATTTTGCTAAGCAGAAAGCAAACATAAAATGCATTGAAATCATTCAGAATGATCATGACAAGAACTGAAAACGACCAAAGGTAGGCAATATATGTACAGTAGTTGCTTTGAAGTCTCCGTCTCCTTTATCCAATATGCGGGGTTTCTTTGTGTATGTGCTCTTTTTATGTAAATGAGTTTTTACTCATTTCTTTGCATGTCTAGTTATTTTTTTATAGAAAACCAGGCACTAGCTAATGTGTTATAATGATTCTTAAATCTGCTTTATTTTTCTAAGAGTTGCTGTTTTGTGTTGTTTTCATTTTAGTAGGTGATTCAATTTTCTTGTCTCAAAATGTAAAATCCGTCACCCCTTCAACTTGTATCCACTGATGACTCTGATACGTTTTTATTTTAACCTTGGTCCCTAGAGGTCTACTATGTGCCTGTGTAGTTTTAGCAGTCAGTCAATGATTTAGACATAGGCTATGCTCAGACACCACGAGTCTGAGAATTTTTTTATGCATGAAATAACTTGAGAATTGTATTTTTACAAAAAACTGTTCCTGCATTGGTTAAGAACAGTGAATTTGTGGTATTTCCACGCTGAATTGTTCCCATCCTCCCCAGCACAAGGAGTGAAAGCCACAGCTTCTCTGGCTAGAAGTAATAGTTTGGTTCAAGGTCAACAAAACAGAAACTAGAAATTGCAAAGGCAGTATTTAAAAGTAAGATAGTCATAGAAGGGGAGAGATAAGCTCTACATGAACCCCTGGATGACTACCAAACTATGTACACATGTAGGACACACAAAAAGCCCAGTGAAAATTGAAGCCTTAGAAAAAGTTGAGTATTTCCTGAATTTTTTGATGCATTCCTCAAACACATTTCAGGGTGCAGAGCATAGAAGATTTATTTACCTGTGGTGTCTAAGCATAGCCTATGTCTAAATCATTGACTGCCTGCTAAAACTACACAGGCACAAAGTTGACCTGCAGAGACCAAGGTTAAAAAAAAATGTAAGCAGAGCCATCAGTGGATACAAGTCACAGAGGTAACAGATTTCACATTTTGAGACCAGAAAAGTGAATCACCTACTAAAATGAAAAAAGGACAAAATAGCAACTCTTAGAAAAACAACACAGATTTAAGAATTACTATAATACATTAGCTGGTGGCTGTTTTTTAATCAAAAATTACTAGACATGCAAACAAACCAGTAAATGTAAATCATAATCACACATACACGTAAAGAAGGCTAGATGTTGGATAAAGGAGAAAAAGATCTCAAAGCCACTACTATAAATATGTTTTAAAAGTTAAAAGAAAACATGTTCACAAGGATAAAGAGAAATGTGCTAATAATAAGTGAACCAATAATGATCTCAGGAGAGAAACTGAAATGATACAAAAGAACCAAGTAGGAATTCTAGCCCTGAAAAATACCATAACTAAAAGCAAAAAATTTAGTATACAAGCTCAATAGCAGCGTTGAAATGACTGAAAAAATACTTTGTGAACTGAAGATATACTAAAGAAAATGATTCAATTTGAAGTACAGAGAGGAAAGGATTGAAGAAAAATAACAGAGTCTCAGAGAGAAAGATAGTCATAGAAAGGTGGAGATAAGCTCTACATGAATCCCTGGATGACTTCTAAACTATGCACACATGCAGGACAAACAAAAAGCCCAGTGAAAATGAGGGCAATATCAGAAATTGTGATATATGTTTAATTGGATTTCCAGAAGGAGATGAAAGACAAAAAA
>NW_012109808.1:3119365-3121395 GCF_000951045.1 Mandrillus leucophaeus | reverse complement strand
TCACAAATGCCAAGTAGGATAATCTCAAAGAAGATCACACCTAGACACATCATAATCAAACTAGTGAAGGTGAGATGCTGAGAGAAAAATTTTAAATCCCAAAACTAAGGATAAAGAAAAAATAAAGATCAGTGAGAAATAAATAAACTAGAAAATGGACATATAATAGGTAAACATCCCTAGAAAAAAGCTGAATCTTTGAGATCACTAAAAATGAGAAATCTTTAACTGGAAGAAAAATTTATATAGTTGAATCTTTAGCTATAAAAGAAGAAATTAATAAAATACACATTACTAATATTGGAAATTAATAAGAGGACATCAGTACAGAGCCCACAGACATTACAAAGATAATAAGAGAATATTATAAATTTTTAATGTCAAAAAAGTTGCCTTATGTGAATATGAAAAACTCCTTGAGAGATAAACTCCAATATTAATTCAAGAGAAATAAAAAATTTGAATACTACCATATCAATTTTAGAAATTAAATTACTTGTAAGACTTTCCCGAAAAAAAGTGGGTCCAGGTGGCTTCACTGGTGAATTATTAAAAAAAAAAAAAAAATTAAACAACTTATGCTGATCCTGACCAAACTTTAATAAAATTAAGGGAGAAATATTTCTTAATTCACATTATGAGGTCAATACTACACTGATAATCAAGCCAGATAAAGACATATGAAAGCTACATAGTGATATTCTTTATATACATAGATGCAAAAATATTTAACTGAATGTTAGCAAATCAAATCCAGCAATGTATAAAAAAGAACATGCATCGAGATAAAGAGTTTATCCCAGGAATGCAAGTTTATTTCAAATTTGAAAGTCAATCAATGCAATTCATTATATCAAAAGTTCAAAAGTCATTCTCCTATGAATGACTTTCTCCCTTGAGACAGATGTCAACTCATTTAGTTTTTAATCTTCTATATAATTGTGCTTATTCCTATTTTATAGACAAGGACTCTGAGTTTAAGAGAGGTTCTAATGATCAAATGTCACCTATCATGTAAAGACGAGTAAGAATTTTAACTCAGTTGTGCCTGGCCCTAAATTATTATTTCTACTGTGGATGTTATCTTTTACAAATGAACTGCAATAGTATGAAAAATCTACATGAATATATGAGATAGTCTTGAAATTCTCTTTAATAAATCGCTTACACTTCCTTTAGTAGTTTCTTTGCTAACACCCTTTATCTTCTTGATAATAAACACTCAATCCAAACCAGGATGTTTCATGCTGCTGGAGCAATAATAACTGTCCTATTTCTCTTGCGTAGCACCAGTTACCCAGGCTCCAGTGTCAGGAAGAGCTTTGCAACTTATAAATATAAAACAAACAGACACATGTTCTCTGTATTCCATTTGGTTAAGAAAAACCTGTCACCTCATCTGAGGACCAAGGAAAAATGCAAAAGAATTGAGCCCTGCTTCAGAGGATGCTTCTTTCCTCTGCAAGTAAGTGTTATGGCAGCCCCAGTAAGTTAGTATATGTAATTAAATTCCATAAAATGAGAAAATAAAATGTCCTTTTATCTATAAATATCCATGCTCATGCATGTGCCTATAAGATCTTTTGAGGCATTTAAATTAAAATATCATAAAGCCAAAAAATAAAATCCACAGCATGAGAGCATCTAAAACATGAGAGTGAATCCTGTGGGAAGCTCAGAGATCATTCTTTAGAAATGTTTTTAAAAACCCTTCTTAAAAAATCAATATTAAAATGCATGAATAAAATGCATGAAACTCTTCTTTAACATTTTAAAAAATTATTAACACAGAGTTTTCAAATTTGGGTAACTACACCATAAATAATGTTATTCCATTCTCTAGCAAACAAGTCTTGCTCTCGGTTACTCTCCTGGATTTCAAATGAACATTCAAACCTTCATCTATAAATATCATTGTATAGTTCATATCTAGAAATATGGAAGAATAGAACTATCGAGTATTTCTGTTTACCAGATCAGACCCATTTATATTAAACAGTATCATAACAGACATATACATACATATGTGT
>NW_012109808.1:3110448-3117756 GCF_000951045.1 Mandrillus leucophaeus | reverse complement strand
CCATGTCTCACATCCAGGCCACACTGATACAAGAGGTGGACTCCTAAGGCCTTGGGGAGCTCTACCCCTATGGCTCTGCAAGGTATAGTCACCATGGCTGCTTTCACAGGCTGGCACTGAGTGCCTCAACTTTTACAGATACACTGTGCAAGCTGTTGATGGATGTACCCTCTTATCAGGCCACAGTCCTCCAGACTCCAGAATGGTAGAACCACTGACGCTTACACTGTGCACCTGGAAAAGCCACATACACTCAACGCCAGCTTGTGAAAGCAACTCGGAGTTGAGCTGGACCCTGCAAAGCCTCAGAGGCAGAGCTACCCAAAGCCATGGGATCCCACCCTTTGCATCAGTATGCTCCAGATGTGAGACATGGGGTCAAAGAAGATCATTTTGGAGCTTTAAGATTTAATATCTGCCCTGTTGGATTTTGGACTTGCATGGGGCCTATAGCCCCTTTGCTTTGGCCAATTTCTCCCATTTGGAATGGCTATATTTACCCAATGCCTTTATCCCCATTGTATCTAGGAAGTAACTAACTTGCTTTCAATTTTACAGGCTCATATGTGAAAGGGATTTGCCTTGTCTCAGATGAGACTTTGGGCTTGGATTTTGGGTTAATGCTGGAATGAGCTAAGATTTTGGGGGACAGTTGGAAAGGCATAATTGTGTTTTGAAATGTAAGGATGTGAGATTTGGAAGGGACCAGGGGCAGAATAATATGGTTTGGCTCTGTCCCCACCCAAATCTCATCTCAGATTATAATACTTATAATCTTCACATGTCAAGGGTGGAACCAGGTGGAGGTAATCTGATTATGGGGAAGGTTCCGCCATGCTCTTCTCATGATAGTGAGTATCACGAGATCCAATGGTTTTATAAACATCTAGCATACCCCCTGCTTGCTCTTCTTCTTTCTGCCACCTTGTGAAGAAGGTACCTTGCTTTTTCTTTGCCCTTTGCCATGATTGTAAGTTTCCTGAGGTCTTCCCAGTCTTGTAGAACTGTGAGTCAATTAATCTTCTTTTCTTTATAAATTACCAAGTCTTGGGCAGTTCTTTATCGCAATATAACAATGGAATAATACACTCTGAAATCTGGGCAGAAGTTCTCAAACCTCAACTTTTGCCCTCTGCATACTCGCAGACTTAACACCATGTGGAGGTCTTGGTGCCTTCCAAGGCTGTGGTAGTCCACCCTCTGGAACAGTGGCTCGAGACGTATCTGGGGCCCTTTAGTCATGGCTGGAGCTGAAGCAGCTGGAATACAGGTCACCATGCTCTGATGCTGCACAGAGCAGCGGGGCCCTGGGCCTGGCCCACAGAAACATTTTTCTCCCCTAGGCTTCCAGGCTTGTGATGGGAGGGGCTGCCCTGAAGATGCCTGAAATGCCTTGGAAGAATTTTCCTCACTGTCTTGGCTATTAACATTCAGCTTCTCTTACTTATGCAAATTTCTGCAATGGGATTAAATTTCTTCCCAGAAAATGAGTTTTCTTTTCTATCACATGACTGTGCTGAAAAATTTACAAACTTGTATGCTTTGCTTCCCTTTTATATATAAGTTCCAGTTTCAGGTCATTTCTTTGTTTATACAGATGAGCTTAGGCTTTTAGAAGCAGCCAGGTCACATCTTGAATGCTTTGCTTCTTAGAAATTCTTCCGACAGATACCCTCAATCACCTCTCTCAAGTTCAAAGTTCAATGGATCCCTACAGCAGGGGTACAATGCCACCAGTCTCTTTGCTACAGCATAGCAACAGTGACCTTTACTCCACTTCTCAAGAAGTTCCTCATCTCCATCTGAGAACTCCTCAGCCTGGACTTCACTGTCCACATCACTATCAGCATTTTGGTTACAACAATTTAACATGTCTCTAGGAAATTCCAAACTTTCCCTCATCATCTCTTCTTCTGAGCCCTCCAAACTGTTCCAACATCTGCCTGTTACCCACTTTTAAAGTGGCTTCTGCATTTTCAGGCATTTTTATGGCAATGTCCCCACATCTCTGGTACCAACTTTCTGTATTAATCCATTCTCACACTACTATAAACAGCTATCTACAACTGAGAAATTCATGAAGAAAAGAGGTTTAATTGACTCATAGTTCCACAGTCTGTACAGGAGGCATGGCTGGGGAGGCCTCAGGAAACTTATAATAATGGCAGAAGGTGAAGGGGAAGAACGCATGTCTTCACATGGCCAGTAGGGGAGGGGGGAGAGAGAGAGACAAAGGGGAAGTGCTACACACTTTCAAATAACCAGATCTTGTGAGAACTCGCACACTATTACAAGAACGGCAAGGGGGAAAGCTGCCCCTGTGATCCAATCACCTCCCACCAGGACCCTCCCCCAACATTGGAGATTACAATTCAGCATGAGATTTGGGTGAAGATCCAGAGCCAAATAATGTCACTATATTTTAACAAATATTCCTGATTATTTAGATGTATATAATCTGATAATTCTTGGCACCAGACTATAATTTGGAGAAGGGTTCAGGTTTTCATAGAGGTTTGATTTTCTGGGGGTGTTTTTAGAGACGTATAATTGCTGGCCACCAGGCAGCAACTTGCCAAACAATATGGTCTAGGGATGGTACCTATCAGAAGATAGAGACTTCTAGGAATAAATCTCAGAGGGACAGCTTAATAACATTTAGGCTGTGTATTACTACCACAACTACTATGAACTTTGAATTTATCTCTAAGCAAGGCCTCTCTGGGAAAAATCTATCTTGATTTGCTTACATATGGGTGTGGTTTGAATATGTCCCCCAAATTTTATGTGTTAGAAATTTAATCTCCCATATGCTGATTATAGTTGGGGGTCTTTGAGAACTAATTAAGATTAGATAAGTTCATCAGGACCCCCATGATGGAACTGGCGGCCTTATAAGAGGCAAAAGAGAGGCCTAAGGTGACACACACATTCTTAATTTCTCACCATGTGATGCCCTCCACCACAAAACAAACATGCCGTCACCAGATACTGGAACCATGTTCTTGGACTTCCCAGACTCTAGAACTGTAAAAAGAAATATTTTTTCTTCATAAATTACTCAGTCTGAGATGTCCTGTTACAGTAATAGAAATGGGACTAGGAAACACATTCCCCTCAACTGATAATGGTAAACTGTGCAAGTCTTCGAACCTCAGAAAACCTCTCCAACAGTCCAATACATTCATCTATTATAATTATTTAAGCCCATCTCAAGAACTACATCCTATAATAAGCCTCCTTTAGATATTGTGTAGTGGTTGATTTCTATGTCAGTTAGGATGTCTTAAAGTTATAGAAATTCAGAGTCAGCAAAAACAATAAAGACAGAAAATGTGCCAAGTGAACCAAAACAATAGGTAAGAAGTAAAAGAAAAGGATATTGATCTGATTTTCTTGACTTTATAGTTTCTAGGGCCAAACAGAGAAAGGGGGGCACTATTGAGGAAAAATTAATTGTGTTTTATGTTTATAATAAGTTCATAAAGATGTGGGATATAATGTTTATACCAATCTCTATCATTTCTTCTTTTAGTCAACATAATCTCTGTGTCACTACTCCCATGTGTCAGCAGTGATTCCCTTGTCCATTTTACCTGCTTTATGTTAACATGGAGCTTGAGATAATAAGCAGTTTCTCTAAACTACATGGCTCCAACTCTGTCATGAATAAAGAGAGAAGGGTGTGCATGGGATCAGGGTCAGATGAGCTCATCTCAAGACTGTAATGGTTTCCTATTCAGTTAATGAGCACACTGAGTCTAGCAGTTATCAGTTCCTCAGACGCCATATCACATCAGGTCAGAAAACTTCCATCTGGTCCAAACCATGCTGTCATATTTTATGTAAGCCATTCTTGTCTATGCTGCAAGTATTCCAATAAAGGTGTCAGACCCAGTTAGGGAAATCGAGTATAAGCATATATCATGAATGCAAATATAAAATTAAATCAATGTTAGGTCTTCAATATATTAAACTCCTGTCAAGTCTAATTACAGCTTTCTCAAACATCGTTTCATTGGAGAACACTTTGTGTTGCTGAAAAACTAGCAGGGATCTTGTTGCAGACTTTGCAATTCCCAAGGGCAAAGAGCTGAGGTTGTTATCAGTGTTATATGAAATGGCAATATTTATTTCCTAAGCAAGTTTGTAATTGTGTGTATGTGTGAGAAGATGTGTGTGTGTGTATTGTGTGTTGTATATATATATATACACACACACACACACACACACATACATATATATATATATTCTAGGAGTCTTAAACTTCTTCTAGTCAATTTGACTAATTCTAATCTTGGCATGAGTGATGTGTATTTTTGTTCAATTAATTTACTGATTGAACATAGTTTCTTGTACAAGTGATGTACCAATGCCCAAAACTTCTGGACCATAAAGTTCAATTGTCAAATATTTAGAAAAATTTAAGTGATTTTTTAAAACCATAGGTAGCAGAAATTGGTCAGGATGAGAATATTTACACCCTGGAAATTGGCAAACACTACAAATCAGAACTTTTTCTTTTTTTCCGGGAAGTAGATTTACTAGCTATTAATGGTTGCATGAGATGACTAGTAATGCCAGCCATAGCCACATTATCTTTCATACTTTGGGAAGCTGTCCATTCATAATTTTAACTGAGAGAAGTCTCTGAAGGTTACACTTTAAGCCCTGGAGGACAAGTTCAATCTATGTGGTTCCCCAGTATGACAAATTATCCAGAGTTTGTGATTGTAAATAACTAAGTGAACCAAATTATATTTTGCTTCATAATGGGCAGAAGCATTAGGTTAGTAGAGGAAAAAAATTAGATTTGAACCAAACCAAATGCAAAATAAAGGAGTGACTTAATTATGGTATTATAAATCCAAAAACATGATTTGCATTTCTAAAAAAAAGACACTATAAACCGGACTCTCAGCTGCTTTACATTCAGAACCAACTTGTAATACAGTTGATCCTTGAATAATGCAGGAGTTAGGGATGCTGACTCTCCATGCAGTTGAAAATTCAAGTATGACTTTGACTCCTCAAAAATCTCACTAATAGCCTGCTGTGGACTAGAAGACTTAATATATAAATAGTCTATTATCACATATTTTGTGCATTATATGTATTATATACAGTATTCTTACAATAAAGTAAGCCAGAAAAAAATCATTATTATGAAAATAATAAGGAAGAGAAATAGATTTACTAAGTATTAAGTGAAAGTGGATTATCACACAAGTCTTCATCCTCATTGTCTTCACATTGAGTGAGATGAAAAAGAAGAAGAGAGGTTCATCTTTCTTGCTTAGGATAAGTTCATCTTTCTGGCTTAGGATTGTAGAGGTGGAAGACAATCTGTGTTTAATAGCCCCTCACAGTTCAAATCTACGTTGTCTGAGGGTGAACTGTACATGACATTACAAGCCTTGCTGTTATTTCTCTGAAATTCTAGTCTCTGTATTGTCATCTGTAGCCTTACTATCAACTCTCAGGATTTCAGTTCCCTTTCATAAGCCTCTCTTTCTTGAAACTAAAAGCCCTAATTCACTGTTGGGCCCTTGCCTTTAATCCCAGCATTTTGGGAGGCCAAGGTGGGAGGACTGCTTGAGGCCAGGAACTCAAGACCAACCTGGGCAACACAGGGAGAAACTGTCTGTACAAAAAATAAAATTAAAAAAATTAGCTTGGCATAGTGGCACACACCTATAGTCCCAGCTACTCAGGAGACTGAGGCAAGAGAATATTGCCTGAGCCTGGGAGGTTGAGGCTGCAGTAAATTATGATTGCACCACTGCATTCCAACATGTGTGACAGAGTGAGACTCTGTCTCAAAAAAATAAAATAAAAAAAAAACTTAATTCACATAAAATCTGTTGGGAAGCTATTGCGCTGAGTAGGTACAAGATTACAGACCTTTTTTTGTATAACTCCAGAAGCTGAGCACTAAGCCTATGGCTCTGCCAATTCTACTACCAGTTGCTAGGTGTTCTGCCTAATAAACTACATTTTTTTTTTTAATTTGAGTGCTACAGACCTGCATCTTTCAAAAGTGTTAAACATCTTCAATACCTATTTTGAAATACATTATGCCAATTAGTCTTCCTATATGACCCCCAGTAATTGTTTGCACTATTCCTGAATTTTAGTATTCTGTAACTGTACATCTTTAATATCCATACACACACTCCATAAAGTTCAGGAAATCATTTGCAAAATATGGTATATGGTGAATATAAGCATTTTTAAGGAAGAAATTTCCAGAAATGTCAAAAGATTATCAGTAAGATTTATGACCCCACAAAAAGGTTATAAGTGACTGCAATATATTTATATATTATTTAGAGGTTGTATTTATTAGGATAAAGCTAACTGTTTTAACAAATAGTGTCAACCAATAGATTTACTGTTTATGTAACAATATGGGACAAGTTAATAGGTGGTTAGGGTAGTCTTCCTTCATGCTGTTATCCAAAGATATGGGATAGTGAAAGCTTGCCATCTTCAACATGCCTTCCAAAGTTTCCCTATAAGTTACTCTATTCCAGTAAGCCATCGTGAGAATAAGCAAGGAGTAGTACACTTGGGATATAAAACACAGGTCTGCTAGTATGTATATCATTTCATGCCACATGACATCATCTAGAACTCACTCAAATGGGCATATGAATTTTGATGAATACCTAACACCTAATCTATTTTGAGTAATTGTATTTGTGCTTCCCTTAATTTTTATATGTGGATGTTTTGTCTAGTTTAATGTCACCTCTCAGGAATTAATTCACTGTATTCTCTCATATAAAAGACCTCTGTATATTTCTCAAATTATGTTGACATGCTTCAGTTTCTAATCTGGACACTTCTCAATCTCACCTTCTCACAGTCACATGAGATAGATAAATTAGCACCTCATATTTGGCAATTAGTTTCACTTAACTCAATGTGGTAATATCACATTTCATATTACATAATAGTATTTACTGATCCACTAAATTTGAAGTTTAAATGGCCCTAAATAAGGCACCAATGACTGGATAATTATGCAACCCAGTTCAATGAACTGTCGACCATACACTCATCCTCACATATGATTCCTTGACATACAAAGAACCAATGTAAAGGTGACAACCATAACCCAATTCCCATTATATCTTATACAACAAAGTGTGCAACACCTTTCTTCTCCATAGTGACCCACTAGATGGTATACTACACTTGGCCCATCAATTATGGGCATTATATATTAAAAGAAAATACTCCTCAAAGGCATAACTCCAGCGTTCAGCCTATAAGCACATTATACCCTTAAGCACCTCATTA
>NW_012109808.1:3100315-3109548 GCF_000951045.1 Mandrillus leucophaeus | reverse complement strand
AGTAAACTTTGCCGTTAACTATGTTCCTTTGCTAGTAATCAAGGTTAGTTCCACCTTTAGACAGCTAATCTTAACATCAAAATCAAAGTGTTAAAACTGCAGAATTACATAGTCTAACCCCATCTCCTAAAGTATGGTGAAGAGAATGGTCCGCAGTCAACAGGTAAATTACCGGTTGAGTCAGGATTGTAACCCAGGGTTCTTTCCAATTGTTGTCACTTTGAGCCCTTAATTGAAAAGCCATAAACTCCTATAATTTCAGGCTCTATACAATTATCATGGAATATGGATTGGAGTTTATTGTAAAGTGTGCGTTTCTGTTTGCACACTAAAATAACACTGGTCATTAGGAAGGTGTAACAAAAAAGAACCATTGTTTGACTAAGAATCCAAACCCACTAGATACACCATAAGGGCAGTTGTTTTAGCCTGCAAACATTTTTCTGGTAATTTTTACCATACTTTTGAATCTGCAAAAAGAGAAAGAGGAATCCTATCTTAACTTTCATTTTCTTTTCCTTTCAGGGGAACAGGAGGAAAAAGTTACACACAGGACTCATCTCTCTCGACTCCGATGTCCCCTCTGAATTTGACAGACTCGAAGCTGCATTATTTCCTGAAACTTTTCTTAAGATAAAAGCTGGCACTGCTTCCCTGTCTAGCCTTTTATACCTTCAAGAGTTAGCACAAATAACATTTATATTCATTAATTGCCCAAAGTATGATCACATATGATAAAACTATACAGCAGTCTCACTATAGAAGTCAGAAAAATGGGAAAAGAGAAAAGAAATGAGTGTGGAGTTCAGAAGGTTCTCTTTAATGTACATCAAGCAGTTTTGTGTAATGAAAGTAATGACAATAATTTGCTATGTAGCAAAGATGGGTTATGAACCAATTGGGTTTGTCTGATTCCCTGTTAGGAGGTCAGTGTGTGTTCAGTACCAGTCATCTGCCAACATGTGCAGGATGCTAAAAGACTTTCCTGTAATAAGCTCACTGGGCTGGAGCACACATTTTTAAAAAAGGTCAAAAATTTAGGTTTGTCTAGCCACTTCCAGCACATCCATGTCTTTCTTGGATGTGCAAGAAGATAGCTTTCTCTTGCTTGCTATTTCACGCTAAATTAGCTAACCTGTCAAATGGATCAAGGTAAAAAGGCCACAGCAGCCAAAGAAATACAAAATAGGTAGAATAACCTACAGAAAAGTCTATCAACTACAGACATTAGCACGAGTCCCCATTTTTCAGTTTTTAATGAAATTAGGATGGGACTTAAGTGAGGATATTATGCTCTGAGAAAGCGAGCATATATTAAAAGAAAATACTCCCCAAAGGCATAACTCCAGCGTTCAGCCTATAAGCACATTATACCCTTAAGCACCTCATTACTCTTCACTAGTAAATAAATGTGAGATGAGCTCACAGATATTTCCAGAGTGGTAACATTTTGTTGAACTAAAAGATAGTTCAGCCAAAATGCAAAAAGGAAAAGACACAATGGTAAAAATGTGAATGAATATCTCAGGGTAAATTCTGTTATAGCATCATCTGATACTTTCTTATTCCTGTGTTATTATTAACATCCTATCTCAAGTAACCTTTCTCAACAGCCTTGCCACCCCCACCCCAGCATCGCTGCATGTACAAAAGAGATCTTTCTAAAAAAGTTCAGAGTGGAATTTCTTTTTTGCAATACTTCTTTTGTTCTCATGTTACGTATGGATTCTCCTATAACAGTCAAAGTCCCAGCAGGCACAGAATAGTACTTAAATAGCTCAAGAAATTTAAAAACATGCTTACAAAGGTCTGGGAAGGATTAGTAAAACCAGCAAGGGAAGTTAAAGAAAGAGATATTAGTAACATTAAGTCATCCCTGGCACCCAAAGGCAAGGGGAGCAAAAGGTGTTACTATAGCATTGAGAGCTGAAGCAATGAAGAAAGGGCTGTACTACAAGAACTGGAGCTATGGAGGGAACAACCATTATCAGAAAACACATCAGAAAAAACAGGAGGGACAAGGAAAGAAAAGCCTTAACCTCTCTCTTCCCACTTTCCAGGCACCTGCTGGTGTCTCCGTTTGACCAAACCCTACTAGAAGTCAGAAGGCAAGATGATGCAGAGCCTAGGGTCAACCTTTCATCTTTGGATGCTCAGCATGAGCAGAGTCTAGTGTACCGCATTTGCTCTACACCTATTTATTAAACAAACTGAGCTTAATAACCAGTTGAGGTTACTAGGATAAATACTTTTATTTCAGTACCAATTTTGTTCTGCCACTGCACCACTGTGACCAATGACAGTGTGTTTAACCTCTGAATAGATACAACTTTCAAAAAATGAGAACCACTTATGAGATCTTGAGCCTTAGCCTCATGTCATCCTACAACTTAGCTCTAAGTTGATCCCTGAGTTAATCCACTTTCTCTTGAAGGTAACTTTCTTACTTAAATGTTGAAGTATCCAGCAGTTCTTACGTAGAAGGTCATGTATTTCTCCGTATTGTGTAGTGATACCTAGAATAGAGACAATAGCAGTGACTAAGTGGCCACTGAAAACTGTTCTCTACACAACATTTGATACTACATATATAACATGCAATAGAGAACTCTATTTGGAGAACTCAATATGGAGTAACTATACAATAGAGAACGAATTGGAGCATTACTCCTCTCACCTATAATAGTTACTCCACTCCATTATATACTTACTCCATAACTACACAATATGAAGGATGTGCCAAAACTATTCCCATCTCTTTTCTCCTTCCTCAATGATGCCATTATTCTTGTCATCAAATCAGTAGTCTGTTGGAGACTTATAGACTCAATAAATTGTTTAAATTTTGAGTCATTAGAAGGTAGTAAAATCAATTAAGTTGACGATGATGAGCATTCTTTAATGCATTAGACTAGGGTAAGATAGAATAGAATAGAAAATTATAGAAATGAATAGAATAGAACAAAATAAACAAAATAGAATGTGTTGCAGATAGCAAGCTGTGGACACTATGAAATATAAATGCATGTTTGTGTGTGTGTACATGAGTATTGTATTGTGGTGTAAAGTGTATTTATTATATGTTAAGTTAAAAATAATGCTTGAAATGAATTGGAATACATGGATGTTCTTTTCAAAAGTACCCAAATTACAAATCCTGTTTTTATCTTTTTTTCTGTTTTTATCTGTTCCCATTTTTTATACATAATTCACTTGTTTAGTAACCTTGAAAAAGAGCTCTTCCTTCCAATTAACCTAAATCTTCCTGCTGCAAAGGAAGCCTTGCTTATCGCGCCATCATTATATACATGGATTTCTCATATTATTCCACTTTATGTTGAAGGTAACTTTTAAATCTTCAGTTACGTTTCCTCAGTCTCTTTGAACATTATGACAGGTTTTATTTCTCACCTCAGTTCTATGCTTTCCCTCTTGTTCCTCATGTACACTGCTGGACAACAAGATGGAACGGACTAGAGATGACCTCTCATAGAGTAGGGAAGATGACTTTGCCATAAAGAGGAGGCTGAACTTCCTGCACAAAGTCCATTTTTCCTTCTCTGCAGGCACCATGATCCCGAAGTTATTTTTTGCAGCTGTTGATATTGTACAGATGTATATGCAGAAATACATATGTTAAGTAGATATAAAAGCATTAGAAGTGACTTGGGTTTCTAGATGCATGGGTGAGTTACTCAAGTTCCTAAACTGTGAAATTAAATATCATAATACCTCACATTGAATTAATTAATATAAATTGCTCAGTACCATATTTATCCCAGAGTAGGTACTAACAAATAAATAGCATCAATCATTGGATGAGTACACAGTACATTTGAACTTGAATTAATTTCTAGGGTGATACACAGATTCTGACTCATTTTAAGTCATTACATGAAGATTAAGTCATGTACTTAGATTTGATAACTATCTTGTTTAAAAAAAGAACCATCTCTTTACTCATATAATTGTTACATTTCCTTAAAGCCAAGGTTTTCATCATGGGAGTCATGAGGATGTGCCTCTCAAATCTCCAGCTTCAGCGAGTGTAACTGACTTACGAACTCAGTTGCTGCCTTCCAACATTTTTATTTATTTAATTTTAAGTTCCAAGATACATGTGCAGGCCATGCAGGTTTGTTAAACAGGTAAACGTGTGCCATTCACAATAGAAAACACATTAAATCAATCCAAATGCCCATCAATGATAAACTGGATAAAGAAAATGTGGTACATATACACCATGGAATACTATGCAGCCAACATTTATTAAGATGTCCTCATGGACCCAACACACCCCACAGGCTTCTCCCAACCAGTATTGAGCACGGCAGGGATAGTAAGGAACCTGGCCCTAAAAGACGAGGATTTTTCTTATGTGTAACTATAGCTTGAGGACTCTCACACCCTTGGTGAGTCCTCATAGAATTGTACCACAGTCCAAGATGGCTCCATCTGACATTCTTTTCTTCCTTTTGTCCTTCACTGGGGGCAGACCTGCATCGTGTCATCTCCTTTTCCCATTCCTTCCCTATTGCTGCTCACAGACCTCACCCCAATCAGTCTCTTGAATTTCAGCATCTGTTGCTGGAGAGTCCAGATTGACAAATACAATAACCCATAATCTGTGTGTAAAATTGTGTGTGCAGGTACATATATGTCCTTTTAATAGTAAGAATATCCATAAGTTTCATCAGCTACTTAAATGAATCTGTGAGCAAAAAAAACTTAAAAACTACTCCCTCTTTAAATTCTATTCCAGTTATGAAAAAATACCACTAACTGTCCCAAAGTCAGAAAGGTGCTTAAGAAAGACCATTACAGAATGCACCAAATGCCTAAGTGTTCTTGGACATCATTTTGATATTCTAGGGATCTGAAATGTCAGATCTGGAATATCTACACTTATTGGCAACATAAAGTCATGTGAAATTGTATTATTTCTACTGTTGATGTTTGTTTCTTTTTTGCTCCCTGTGAGTTTTAAGTTCTTTCTTATTCTACTTTACATCACATTTAACCTGCTATCTTTGGCATTTAAAAGCTTAACATCTTGCATTTAGCAAGTTGGCATTTAGAAAACATTTGTCATCATTAAGAAAAACTAAAAATTATTTGCAAAAGCTTTGTTACTCTTTGGAGACCCTTGAAAGTGATTATTTGGTTACATTGGAAAAAATCATTCAAATTCGATGGCAAAATTATTTTAAAAAATTAAATCATACACAAAAATCTTTCAAACCTTTACATTGTTAAACTTTCAGTGCACATTTTGCCATTTTAATCTTACTAGATACCCAAAGGGTCAGAACTCACAGATAGGGACTTGTATTTGATTACATTAAGCCATTTATTTAATATCTAATGCTAATAATCACCAAGGAGAAGACAGGGCTGGCTTCAAAATTATTCTTCTTTTTCCATCCTTAACTCTTGCAATAATGCTTGATGATTTATATTTTAATGCACCTACTTAAGTAGACAGTCTTTTATCTTCCCTCTTAAATGAAACAGGTAGCTTATTTATTTCTTCCCTTCTACTCTACTTAAACACAGTTTAGACTCTTGTGATTGCTTATAAACCAAATCAATATCTGGCTTGTTAAGATTCTGTGATCAAAGTGCTGTGCCTCCATGTTGATCTCTTTGATCTATAAACACACCCGAGTCATCTTGTCTCTGTAGTCCTGAGAGATCTTTACTACAAGTTGGCACTATACTTTCCATCAGACCTGGTCTGATGCTCTTCAACTTCCAAATTTAACCTCATTGCTACCCATTGGGTTAACCTGACGTATTTCATTCCCTTCTTCAAAATAAGTTCTGTCTCATTTACAAGGGAGAGCACTTCTTAGAGCCATAATGTACAATTATGCTTCAAACCTGGAGATGAAGATCTTGACTTCAGGCAAGATGTAAAAGGCCATTTCATCCTTTAGAGCAATTGAATATGTAGCTTTCCAGGGGCGATTTTCTTCCTAAATCAGTCTCTGTCAACTGGTACTTCTATGATATACAAGTTTGAGAGAAGAAAAATAATAGAAATAATCTTCCAAATAAAAAAAGTGGCCTAAGAAATAAACGAACTCTCATCTTGGTAGCTATATAAGGCCTACTTATTTCTCCCAGGTGGACCCCATATTAAAATTTGGAGGGGAAAAACACATTTCATAAATATTTGGTTATTAATATATACTTTTAAAATTACATGTAACAGAGTAGTGAGTTATCACCAATGAATGCCCAAAGAATGGGAAGAATATTAAGAAAGAAAATAATATGCTTATTATAGGCAATGGTGAGCTCAAGTGCAATAGCAAAAGCAAATCTAACTCCTATCTTTGCTAAATGAAAGGGATTTCCAGAAGTACCAAGCAGCAAATTATTATGCTCCAGAAAGACTAATGACTCATACTTATTTTCATATTATCAAGTAACACAAATGTTAAGGAAAGTTTAATTTAATTCCTTTGTTATGGGATATAGATAAAAGATTAAATGGAATAGCAAACATTTCACATACTGCAGTTACTCTTATAATATGAATTTCTCCTTTATTACTTTTCCATTTCCTTCTCTCTACCCTGTCTGAAACAATTTGAAGACTATAAACCCCAGGAGGGCAGAGACCTTGTCTGATTCAGCTTGCCAATACATTTTTCAATGCATAGGTGAATATACATATTATTAAAAGAAGAATTTGGACCAACCATCTTTATTGAATGTCTTCTCACTGGCCCTGTGCTAGACATAGATTATGTGAGGGCTGTGATGAATTAGACAGTGTTCCTGCCCATAAAGAACTTATAATATCATGACATAATAGAAGTATACAAGTCTAGCTATTTTGCACAGCAGTATAACTACTCTAATAGAGAAGAGATGTGGTATTCAAAAAAAAAGCTGAGTTTTTGATGTTGTACCAAAAAGAGAATGAATCTAAAAATTCCTCTATATATGGAAATGTTTCATTTGAACTTCAATACCAGGTTATGAACCATTAATTGGTTTGTTATTCTTGTTGGGCATCTCTGTATGAAGGACAAACAAGAGAAAAAAAATCATTTAATTACAGTGTTTCCTTCTCAGGGTAGATGTATTTTCTGGGCATCAGTCCAAAAAAAAAAAATCAAGGCAAAAAAGTAAATTGAGAGGCATCACAGAAGAGATCAAGATGAAGGCAAAAAGGATGCAAGGAAACTGAGTAGTCTGTTGTGAAATTCTGACCTAAGAGGACATGAGCAAAGATCTTTATGCTTTGGATTAAGTATTACCAGAAGGCGAGGAATATTGACTTGGCTGAAATCAGTAAATGAAATAATACAAAGTTGAATAAATCGATGCTAATGATGATCAGAATTGATATTTCACACCAAATTTTAGCATTTGCAAATAAATTTGGGGAGAGAGAAGGTGTGTCTTGTATTAGTCTCTCTCTGGTAACAGGCACAACATCCTAGTGATAAATGAGTGTGAAGCGAGTGAACCCATGTGGATGAAACATGATAAAAGAGACAATGCATCTGAGATTACAGCTTTCTCAAATTAAGCTGAAGGGTGATAGCATAGAGTCTTAGGATACGTATGGATTTTGAAACAATATCAGTCTCAGTCTGAAGCTTGAATCCACCTTTATATCATGTCCATAACCTTGAAAAATGTTCACAAGCTTCTAAAACTCAACGTCCTCATCTGTATAATGTGAATGGTAGAGTAACTAACTCATCAGATTTTTACAAGATTAAATGAAATAATATACATATAAAGTCTTTGTAAGCATCTTACACATATTAACCAAATATTATATATTTTCTATGCCATAATTTTGATTTATTTTAGCTGCTTCAAAATCTGCAATCAGAAAATACACCAGAAAAAAAAAAAAAAAGAAAAAGAAAAACCTTGAAGGGGCAAGTAAGAAAGAAAAATAACCTGGAAAATGATCTGGGAGCAATCTAAAATGAGATAAATAAAACTTTTTCATGTGGTAATGAGGAATAAGGGGCAAAATTTGAATGTACCATGCTTCCCTGCAATTTGACGTAATTCACATTACGTTATATAGATGTCAACTGAAGCGCCTTAATTAAATCATCTCAAACAGAGAGGCTGCAGGTTGACTCCTCTGTCATCCAAACTGGTCTTCAGGGGCCCTTCTAACCAAATCAGGTAAGTCAAAAGCTATTTCTGCCTTTTTTTTTTTTTCTCCAGACTCAAAATGATACAGAGTCAACACCACAGTCAGCAATAGATTGATTGTGGCCTGTGGGAAGTCACATGGCTCAGTGTTCAGACTCTACAGCTGCTTCTCAAGGTCAAGCATACCTTGCTCGAATGAGATATTTATTCCCGAGAACATGGTACCAGTTCTAAACTTTTCTTGAGGACCTAGATGAAACATTTCCCCAGAGGACATTTTTACTGGGAAAAGCTTGTGGTGGCCTGTGCAGTCTATGAAAAAAAATTCACCTGAAAATTTGGTTCATTTGCCTCATTACTGAAAGAAAAATGTGCTCCAAGGCTGCAGTAAAATTCTTGTAGGATAAATAGGCTTTTAGGCACCTTCCCGTATATAATATTGAAAAATGGTGATATGTTATTCTGAAGGGATTACCAAAAAGTTTTGGAGTAAACATTTTAATTCAAAATTGCATATTTTATAATGCAAACTGTTCTCTTCTCCTTTAGCTGTCCTTTAATAAATACTCGGCTTCAATAGTAACACTCTTCATTCAGTTTCTATAAATGTTACTGCCTATATGTGTTTATGTCTATCATTTTAATAATAGTCAAGTATAGCCTTTAATTGCACTTTATTTTACTTTTACTTCTTCTCCAGTCCAAATTGAACTTGCATTCAAGTTCAAGTCCACTGAGTACAGGTAGATGGATTGATTTTTCAGAGTTCACACAGCAAACAGTTATTAAAATCCTATAATATACAGGAAGAACCCATAATACTCTAGAAGATAGCATGATATAGTAGCGGAAAGTACAGTTTAAAGACCTGTGACCTTAGCTATAAACTCAGCTTCTGGAGTTACAGTCTTATGGTATTTGGCCATTTTACTTTCACTTACTAAGCCTAAGTTTCCCTATATGCATAACAATACTAATGGTGCCTATTAGCAGAATCTCTTTGAGAGTTCAATAAAGTAATATGCACAGCCCAGACATTCCCTAATAGATAACATGTATTCGATAAATGTGAGTCCCCTCCCCAAGCCCTAACT
>NW_012109808.1:3097282-3100265 GCF_000951045.1 Mandrillus leucophaeus | reverse complement strand
AGAGTTTATCCTTTAAATAATTAGGAAGAGTTTTATTAAATTCCACCAAGGCTATTCTTTCAACTTAAAGGTTGTAATTTCTAGGTAGAGGAAGGTTTTAATTACCTCCTTAACCCCTCTCAATTCCACTATGATTAATAACTGATTGTAATTTGCCTCCTCCTGGGCCATTCTTGGCCTGGTATTCACAGCATTATAAGTTCTTTCTTCTGCCTTAACTGCCTCCTCAAAACTGGAAATTTGCTAACACTTTATTCTGTTTCTCAGTCCTTCCACCTAGTAAAAGGACCATCTATTTGACATCCTGATATTTCAGAAGGGCTACAGTATTGTTCACATTATTTTGCACTTTTTAAAGTTACATACATTGTAGGTAATCAGTCAGTATTGTTGACTGACAGGTTTTTCTCCATTATTTTAAAAATTAGAATTAAGGGGGTGATATGTGTTCTCTTATTATACATTTATGTGAATGCAGCTCTTACAGTCCTCTAGATTCAGATTGAATATGAACTAAATGAGGAGAAAAGAGGATATAAAAGAGAAAGTATCCAGGTTCTGCTATGGTTCCACACCTGGAGAAGACTACAGAGGAGTCACAGATGTCCAGTGATTCTGTCCCCTTTTGTTCCTTTTGGTTCCTTTCCACTTTACTCTTTCATAAAGTTAGCAATGCATTAGTCAACTCCTTGAGTAATTTTCTCAAATCTGAGTACTGTCCTTGTTCCTGGCTCTTAATTCTTAGGGAAAATTAGTTACCCCTTTTTGTCTCTCCCCAAGAAGGATGAAACCACATTGTCCTCTTTTTCTAGTTTTTGAAGCATTAATGAAAGTGTAGGTCCCCAGGAGGATGTTATTCTACAGTGGGGCTGTAAAAAAAAATGACTAAAATGGTAAATGAAACAATACAGATATGGACTGCCAATGAATAGTGCAGCACAGAAGTTGCACATGGAGATTCTGGAGTCAGACTCCCTGAGCATGAATTCTGGGCACCACTTTCCAGCTGTATAACCCTGAGCAAGTTACTTAAAACCCCCAAGCTTCTTTGTCATCTGTAAAATATAAAGAATAATATTATCTCCCTCACAGGGGTTCTTTGAAGATTAAAATAAATAACGTGTTATATGGTCAATATTGCCATTTGCAACACAGTCAGGGCCAATAAATATTAGCTAATTATTGTCATAGAAAGATACCTAGAGCTAATTTTGAACGGATTATAACAGAAATCAGAATACTCAAGAAACAGAACCCACAGTGTAAATGCACTGAGAAATGAGTAAATGAAAAACCAAAGGTCCCAAGTGCTTTTCTAATATGTCTTATTAACAACATCAAAAAGAATCTCTTTATTTCAAGAAAAACACTTTGATCCCTCGGGATTAAAGAACAAGAAAGAAGCAAAAGCAAAATAGCACAACTCTATGTGACTGATCACTGCAGATATCCTCTCATGCAACCATCAGGTTGTGCTCCAAAGGCTAAATGAGCAGTGTTGGTAGAAGGAATGAGAATCCAGTAAGGGAAACTTCTGTTTGGGGTCCTTGAAAATTCATCTCTCAGAAAATGAAGCAAACAACAGAGGACTTGTACCAACTCTCTTTAATTGATAAATAATTTATGGGTGATCAGCAGGAACATCCATCCAGGCGGTTGATTAAATGCAAAGTATTTTGATAGCAGAAAGTTACTACGGCAGGCCTCGTAGGAGAAGGAAAGCGACCCCAACAATCAATGCCAGTCCATATATTGATGGATGTTGCACTGTCTCTTCCTAGCAGGCTATTTGCCCACCCTCCTCCCCTTGATCACTGGCAGGAAAAGTTACCTCCTCTGTGAGTTTCTTTCTCTTGTCAAAATGATAGAGGTTAAATGTGGATAAGGAAGGCAATTAAAATAGATCTGTCATGAGTGTGTTATCCCAGTGTGCCATCCTGATTTCCTTCTCTAGTGTGAACTGCTACCGGAGGATGGTAATTGAAATTCGTCAGTGTTGACAGCTGATGACTAATATGGAGCTTTTCATTATGTATCCCTCCTGGAATAGAAAAGAGATGAGTGCATGCTAAACTCCAGATGGAGGCAACCACAGGACAGAGAAACACAGACACTAATGAAGGCAGTAGTGGAATGACTGTTTGGGAAAAACCTGGGACCCTCTGAAACCAAATTTTATGGAAAGAGAGATAGCATTAGTTTTCTTCCTTCCTGTCTATGTAGCATTTCCAACATTACCATTATCCCTCGTGGTCCATGTATGTTTATATCAACTGAAATCCCCACCAACTACCCTTTGGCAGAGTAAGTTTGGAAAGAATCTGTGAGTTCCACTGCTTCTTCAAGTTTGAAAATGTAATTTTATAGTAGAGAAACCCAGGAGTCATTCCTATTACTCACTTGTATTATTTTCTAGTTTATATATGATTTTCCTATGTATGAGAATTGTTAAAGTAAACTGATAAATTGTATTATCCAAGTATAATTCTGCCAAAAGAGCCCAAGAAATCACCTTTAATTAAATTTTGGCTGAGTTTTTGCATTGGTCAAAAATAAATACTCATGTCAATGGATTTTTGACATGTGGAACAGAAAGTAAAAGGACTCAAAGGTGGAGCGCAATATCTAAATGAACGATTATCGCATAACAATTTACGCCAAACTCAGTGGCTGACACTGACTCGTTTATTATAACATACAAATCTGTGGGTCAGGAATTTGAGCAGGATTCAGTTCCAGTTCTTCAATTCTGCATGGCATTGATAGAGTCTCCACAACAGTATTCCGTTGGCAGATGGGCTGGTTTTGAGGGCCTAAGAGGGCTTCACTTACATTTCAGGTGGTATTAACTATATTATCTTACTTTCTGTAGTCTTCATGCTCTGGCATCTGGGTCCTTGGGAGACACTTCCCTGCCACTGAGCTAATTCCAAGACATAATAAGCTATTCCCTGTGAGAGAAGCTTTCATTTGCAAACCAACC
>NW_012109808.1:3096471-3097232 GCF_000951045.1 Mandrillus leucophaeus | reverse complement strand
AAAATTTGGTTCATTTGCCTCATTACTGAAAGAAAAATGTGCTCCAAGGCTGCAGTAAAATTCTTGTAGGATAAATAGGCTTTTAGGCACCTTCCCGTATATAATATTGAAAAATGGTGATATGTTATTCTGAAGGGATTACCAAAAAGTTGTGGAGTAAACATTTTAATTCAAAATTGCATATTTTATAATGCAAACTGTTCTCTTCTCCTTTAACTGTCCTTTAATAAATACTCGGCTTCAATAGTAACACTCTTCATTCAGTTTCTGTAAATGTTACTGCCTATATGTGTTTATGTCTATCATTTTAATAATAGTCAAGTATAGCCTTTAATTGCACTTTATTTTACTTTTACTTCTTCTCGAGTCCAAATTGAACTTGTATTCAAGTTCAGGTCCACTGAGTACAGGTAGATGGATTGATTTTTCAGAGTTCACACAGCAAACACTTATTAAAATCCTATAATATACAGGAAGAACCCATAATACTCTAGAAGATAGCATGATATAGTAGCAGAAAGTATAGTTTAAAGACCTGTGACCTTAGCTATAAACTCAGCTTCTGGAGTTACAGCCTTATGGTATTTGGCCATTTTACTTTCACTTACTAAGCCTAAATTTCCCTATATGCATAACAATACTAATGGTGCCTATTAGCAGAATCTGTTTGAGAGTTCAATAAAGTAATATGCACAGCCCAGACATTCCCTAATAGATAACATGTATTCGATAAATGTGAGTCCCCTCCCCAAGCCCTAACT
>NW_012109808.1:3093520-3096421 GCF_000951045.1 Mandrillus leucophaeus | reverse complement strand
AGCAAGTTACTTAAAACCCCCAAGCTTCTTTGTCATCTGTAAAATATAAAGAATAATATTATCTCCCTCACAGGGGTTCTTTGAAGATTAAAATAAATAACGTGTTATATGGTCAATATTGCCATTTGCAACACAGTCAGGGCCAATAAATATTAGCTAATTATTGTCATAGAAAGATACCTAGAGCTAATTTTGAATGGATTATAACAGAAATCAGAATACTCAAGAAACAGAACCCACAGTGTAAATGCACTGAGAAATGAGTAAATGAAAAACCAAAAGTCCCAAGTGCTTTTCTAATATGTCTTATTAACAACATCAAAAAGAATCTCTTTATTTCAAGAAAAACACTTTGATCCCTCGGGATTAAAGAACAAGAAAGAAGCAAAAGCAAAATAGCACAACTCTATGTGACTGATCACTGCAGATATCCTCTCATGCAACCATCAGGTTGTGCTCCAAAGGCTAAATGAGCAGTGTTGGTAGAAGGAATGAGAATCCAGTAAGGGAAACTTCTGTTTGGGGTCCTTGAAAATTCATCTCTCAGAAAATGAAGCAAACAACAGAGGACTTGTACCAACTCTCTTTAATTGATAAATAATTTATGGGTGATCAGCAGGAACATCCATCCAGGCGGTTGATTAAATGCAAAGTATTTTGATAGCAGAAAGTTACTACGGCAGGCCTCGTAGGAGAAGGAAAGCGACCCCAACAATCAATGCCAGTCCATATATTGATGGATGTTGCACTGTCTCTTCCTAGCAGGCTATTTGCCCACCCTCCTCCCCTTGATCACTGGCAGGAAAAGTTACCTCCTCTGTGAGTTTCTTTCTCTTGTCAAAATGATAGAGGTTAAATGTGGATAAGGAAGGCAATTAAAATAGATCTGTCATGAGTGTGTTATCCCAGTGTGCCATCCTGATTTCCTTCTCTAGTGTGAACTGCTACCGGAGGATGGTAATTGAAATTCGTCAGTGTTGACAGCTGATGACTAATATGGAGCTTTTCATTATGTATCCCTCCTGGAATAGAAAAGAGATGAGTGCATGCTAAACTCCAGATGGAGGCAACCACAGGACAGAGAAACACAGACACTAATGAAGGCAGTAGTGGAATGACTGTTTGGGAAAAACCTGGGACCCTCTGAAACCAAATTTTATGGAAAGAGAGATAGCATTAGTTTTCTTCCTTCCTGTCTATGTAGCATTTCCAACATTACCATTATCCCTCGTGGTCCATGTATGTTTATATCAACTGAAATCCCCACCAACTACCCTTTGGCAGAGTAAGTTTGGAAAGAATCTGTGAGTTCCACTGCTTCTTCAAGTTTGAAAATGTAATTTTATAGTAGAGAAACCCAGGAGTCATTCCTATTACTCACTTGTATTATTTTCTAGTTTATATATGATTTTCCTATGTATGAGAATTGTTAAAGTAAACTGATAAATTGTATTATCCAAGTATAATTCTGCCAAAAGAGCCCAAGAAATCACCTTTAATTAAATTTTGGCTGAGTTTTTGCATTGGTCAAAAATAAATACTCATGTCAATGGATTTTTGACATGTGGAACAGAAAGTAAAAGGACTCAAAGGTGGAGCGCAATATCTAAATGAACGATTATCGCATAACAATTTACGCCAAACTCAGTGGCTGACACTGACTCGTTTATTATAACATACAAATCTGTGGGTCAGGAATTTGAGCAGGATTCAGTTCCAGTTCTTCAATTCTGCATGGCATTGATAGTCTCCACAATAGTATTCCGTTGGCAGATGGGCTGGTTTTGAGGGCCTAAGAGGGCTTCACTTACATTTCAGGTGGTATTAACTATATTATCTTACTTTCTGTAGTCTTCATGCTCTGGCATCTGGGTCCTTGGGAGACACTTCCCTGCCACTGAGCTAATTCCAAGACATAATAAGCTATTCCCTGTGAGAGAAGCTTTCATTTGCAAACCAACCAATCCAAATACACTCTCACAGGGAATTGGAAGCAATGTCTATGAGGCTGGGCTCTCTAGAATATCATGGAGTCCCTACACATCATCCCAGAGTGGTCAGACATTTTACATGGCATCTCAAGGATCCCAGAAAGGATGCATAACGAGACTTGAAGAGCAGCTGCAAGACTTCTTATGACCTTGCCTGGGAAGCCTCAGAATGCCACTTCCTCTAAACTGGTCAAGTAGGTAGCTAGGAAAACCCAATTAGACTCCGTCTCTCAATGTGCAGAACAATAAAGCATTTGCAACCATTTTTAATTTACCATGAGCAAGTTCTCTTTGATCAAGTTTTTACAGATCCCTAATTCATGATCAGTGTCAGTGATCATTCTGAAGGTATGGTAAATGAAGTTATTTCCTAGTTTTGTCATCTCTTGGGGATTAGACAGTCTTTTCCAGGAGCATCATGTATGATTTCTGTATGTTTTCAGGCCAAGTTAATCTGATTAATGCAGTTTCTGCTGCAGAAAACAAGGAAAATAAAAGCAAAACAGAGTGGCGGGAGCTTCACTTCAGGGGATATGTTTTGTCAAATGCCCATGGGCAGAGTGACACAAATAAGCATCTACTGATTTCATAGAGGGAGGCATGACATTATGATAATTATTAAGAGTAAGGCAATAGAAATAGTCCCCAGAGGTGTGCACGTGCCCCTAAAGAGGTATTAGCATTGAGTTTGTGTCCTATTTGTTTTCTAAAGCACATGCTTTCTAAACATGTATTTGCATTTGAATATAATGAGTATAATTTACTCTTACTGACCAAAATTACCTTAAATGTGAAAATGATGAAGCTTAAAAGTGAATAACTCAGCTAATCAATCACCAGCATGCTAATGGCCCTCCATTTCACCAGGAACACTTTCCCTCGGGGCTAGCAAGCTAAGAGCTAAATTCCA
>NW_012109808.1:3088889-3093470 GCF_000951045.1 Mandrillus leucophaeus | reverse complement strand
CTCAATATGCAGAACAATAAAGCATTTGCAACCATTTTTAATTTACCATGAGCAAGTTCTCTTTGGTCAAGTTTTTACAGATCCCTAATTCATGATCAGTGTCAGTGATCATTCTGAAGGTATGGTAAATGAAGTTATTTCCTAGTTTTGTCATCTCTTGGGGATTAGACAGTCTTTTCCAAGAGCATCATGTATGATTTCTGTATGTTTTCAGGCCAAGTTAATCTGATTAATGCAGTTTCTGCTGCAGAAAACAAGGAAAATAAAAGCAAAACAGGGTGGCAGGAGCTTCATTTCAGGGGATATGCTTTGTCACATGCCCATGGGCAGAGTGACACAAATAAGCATCTACTGATTTCATAGAGGGAGGCATGACATTATGATAATTATTAAGAGTAAGGAAATAGAAATAGTCCCCAGAGGTGTGCACATGCCCCTAAAGAGGTATTAGCATTGAGTTTGTGTCCTATTTGTTTTCTAAAGCACATGCTTTCTAAACATGTATTTGCATTTGAATATAATGAGTATAATTTACTCTTACTGACCAAAATTACCTTAAATGTGAAAATGATGAAGCTTAAAAGTGAATAACTCAGCTAATCAATCACCAGCATGCTAATGGCCCTCCATTTCACCAGGAACACTTTCCCTCGGGGCTAGCAAGCTAAGAGCTAAATTCCAAGCTATGACTGCATTTAGTGTTCTTGGGTTAACTCAATCTCTGATGGAAATGTTGTCACCACCAAAGAAGAAAGGGAAGAGAATGCAAAATAAGTCCAAGTCATGTTTCACTCTCTTTAGCCTGAACTGTGATAACAGACATTTAGATATGCAATGATGCCAATTTATTTTCTATCAACATGTGGTAAAATATGAATGGACCCTGAATCCAATTACATAAAGAATATTACACAAGCATCTTCCTTACATTTCACTAAAAAGGAGCAGTCATTCTGCTGGACTACATTCAAGAAGTTATTGCTTTCCTATCACCAGACAATTGTACTATTTTACATAATCAGTATTCAGAGGATGGTATTTTGCTAATAGGCAAAATCCTACAATGACAATTTAAGTGGTTTGAAACATGCATGAGATAATTTGGAGTCACAGCTCTGCCAGTTGCTAAACAAGTGCAGCAGGAATGTAGGCTCTCTAAGCATCAAGAGTGTTGCTGGGGGAACAGCCTGTCCTGCTTGATCAAGGAAACTTTGCTAACATCAAGTCAGGAGCTCAAGTTAACATCATCATTTCAGACTCTTACTAGGGGAGATTAAGCATCTTCACTGGATAACTTCATTGCTCATGATGAGGTGGGGACATAGAACAGACAGATGGTTTTTAGTGGTTGGGGTGCAAACTCATGCTGGACTAATAAAAGACCTCTGTCTGAGACCCAACTTTGCTGCCAATTAGGACTGAAAGCTTGGGTAAGAAACTTAATCTCTCTTAAAATTATTCTTCATCTGTTTAAAAAATAAAATTAGGACTTACCTCCTAGAGCTCTAAGTATTAGTTGAAATTTTACATGTAAAACAATGGAAAGTTGACAAATAGTAAATATTCAATAAAAGTTAACATCTGTTGTTTAAATGGGGAATTAACATCTTTTGGAAATGATTAACCCTACATAAATGGGCTTCAGGGGATCAATAAATCTCCAGAAAAATGTGACAAAATTCTGGGAAGACATTTCATAGCTTTTGTCAAAATTCTGAGTGGGCCCAAAAACAACAACAGAAAAAGTAAGAATCATTACATTACATATTTTCTAGTAGAGAAGACATGTTTATGAACTTTCAACAAATATTTCTGAAGTTTCACTAAGTGCCAGACACAGTGCTGTCGTGCTGTCCTGGGGATACGACAAGAGTCTAAATGTCTTCCCTTAGAAAAGTGGGCTTGGAGGGAGGGAGTACAGACATCAACCACTACTCCATAAATAAATGTGAAATGTGACAAATCTTATGAAAGTAAAGATCAGAGTACTACCAAAGTATACATTAGGGGAAATCAATCTAGGTCATTTGTTAGACAGTTGTGTTCAAGCCTAGTTTCGGAGATTTGATTCTATGGGTTGGTGTGGATAGAGGCTTAGTTTCCTCATACTTGGTGGGAGATGAATTAAGAGCTGGTGGCTGTAGTCCTGGGTCACATGGTTGGGTGCAGTGTGCGCATTTACTGTTTCTCCTCAAATGTTCTACCTGGCACCCACCCCCACACCCAAGCAATCCAGTACTCCTACTGATTTGGCTAAGGTCTAGATTCACCACACAGCTGACCCTTTCTTCCTGTTCTATAACTAATGTATGTCAAAAGTTCAGCATTACTACAGACATATTGGAAACATAACACGTATTTATTTTTTCCAATAAATTCCCCTTTCACTGTCAATCCATTAAGTTACACTTTCCTGCTTGGAAGCCATTCCTTAGACAATGTTTTACTTCTATACAGTATTTTTTGCATTTGTCATTTTAAAGTATCCATAAGTATATCTACATGTAAATACAAATTTACATAAATGCATTAATGGTTTATAGCATATTTGCCTTATCTTGGGTGATCTTTCATTTTGTTATCTTGGGTGATCTTTCATTTTGTTTTGCTTTTTTTTTACTTTCACTTCCCCCTCCCAACCATATCACCATACCTATAACATGCCTTTATTAACAATTCTTCTAGTATTATGTGTGTATCAATATAAAAAACTATCATTATCAATATTCATAGTCATGTGTGTACATACGCTTATGTAGTCATATGTAATATTTTGCATATGTGATTATACTATACATGTTGTAATATATCATATAGACAGATAATGTTTGCTTAAAAAAATAAATCTTACAATACTTTTCCTCATCTCTCTCTTCTTAGTTAATATCTCATAGACATTCCTCCAAGTCAATTGTTATAGCTCTACCTAATTTTTTAGTGGTTGCATAATATTTCATGATTTGGACATACCATGACTGCTTTGATAGTTTTCTTAATGTTAGATACTCACTTTTTTCAGGATATTATACCATGATCAACATTGTAATAAATATCTCTGCCTGTATAATCTTATATATTGGTAATTCCCAAAAAAGGGATCTGCTCAGTCAAAAGTCATACATCTGTGTAATTTTACAGGCAATTTGTCTTCCAAAATGACTAAGCAATTCACATTTTGTTTCCACTAATCCTCACATGTGGGGTACTCAGTGATAACTGCTATGCCCTGTTTTCAACCTATAAGCTTCTCTGGAGGACTTTACCCTACCAGGAGTTATGAAAGTCACAATCCAACCACATTGTTGACCATGTGCCTTGAACTCTATTTGATCATTTAAGAAGTATTTATTGAGCTCCTACTATATGCCAGTTGTTTTACTGGGCATCTTGGGATACAGAGATAAATAAGATAGCTAAAAGCTAATAAGGTGAATGTCACAAAAAAGTGAAATCTGAGGTTCTGGGATGTATGTGGTAAGGGAAGGTAAGGTCTAGGGAGAGTTTCGAGAATAAAAAAAATTCAACTTTGTTATTTTCTAAACTCATTGTATTTGTTTTCTGTGACTGTTACAACAACTTACCATAAATTTACTAGTTTAAAATAAGAGAAATTTATCATTTCACAATTCTGCAGACCAGAAGTCCAAAATCACTCTAGTAGGACCTGAATCAAGGTGCTGTCAGGACTTCACTCCCTCCATAGGTTCTAATGGACAATTCATTCCTTCCTTCAGTCAGAATCTGATGACTGCTGGCATTCCTTAGCTTGTGGTTACATCACTTTAATCTTCCTCTTCTTCTCTTTTGTCTGTGTCAAATCTTCTTCCATCCCCTTCTCATAAAGATACTTGTAATTGCATTTAGGACCCATCTGGGATAATCCACGATAATCTCCTTATCTCAAAATCACAAATTTAATCACATCTGCAAAGCCGTTGTTAGCCATGTAAAGTAACAATCACAAGCTGCAGGAATTGGGACCTAAATATCTTTGTGGAGAGAGAGGAGAGGAGGAGCATTGTTCAGCCTACCACACTCATTTATTTAATTTAAAAAAATTTTTACATTGGATTTATATTCAGAGATTCTTATTTTTAATGAGAAAAAATAGCATGTATCTTATTCATGATTTTGGAAAAATAATATAAGCAGTGATTAAGAAAGTATGTGAGCTTAATCTAGATTGCTTGGATACAGTGGGAGTCTGAAACATCCATTTGGTCATTCTAAGTCCGACTTTATCATGTTAAAACAATAACTACCTCCAAGGGACTCTGTTGTTTTTATATCTGAGATAAAAGAGATAATACTTGTAAAGTACTTGGCATATGAGTATGAAATAAACATTAGCTACCATGATTTAACTTTTCAGACATAACACCATTCCGAGGGTTAAATGATTGGCTGTTTCTAGCTAAGCCAAATTTTTCTTGCCATAGTTCCAAACAGCTCCAAATATTAGCACATGCTTCTTTTCTCCTCACAGTTTACAAAATCATTTTCTATTGTGAGTTCCCCTTTATCATTCCAGCCTTTTTCAGTCCTTTATTTTCTCCAGCTAATTCATTGTGTTTCCAGCTT
>NW_012109808.1:3080456-3087669 GCF_000951045.1 Mandrillus leucophaeus | reverse complement strand
GTCAACTTAATTACTTACTAGAAGCCCTACCTCCAAATACCATTGACATATGAATTTGGGAATTAAGTTTTCAACATATGAAATTTGAGAAACACACTCAAATGATAGCACTCTGCATTTGAAATGTGGTGATAAATTTCCTTGGGTAAATGCTGTTGGCAGTGTATTTCCATCTCATGAAAATCATCCACAGGGAATCCGTGTTTTTAATCATGCCTTTATTAGAAATATAACACTATCTGCTACTTTATTCAGTGAGTTCCTTTCTCAATTTATTAAGATTTTAATAGCCAGAAGTCAGAAGAAGTAAGAGGGCATGCTCTATTTTCCCTTTGACATACATAATTTTTT
Source organism: Mandrillus leucophaeus (assembly GCF_000951045.1). Lineage (NCBI taxonomy): Eukaryota > Metazoa > Chordata > Mammalia > Primates > Cercopithecidae > Mandrillus > Mandrillus leucophaeus. The sequence goes on along the minus strand of NW_012109808.1, from coordinate 3,087,318 downwards.
CCTTTTCCACTCTGTGACACTTTCTCTGTTTTTTTTTTCTTTTCCTAAACAAAATAGTAATAATAAATATTCATTGTTTAAAAATGATATGTACCATTTAAAATTCTCTGCATGCACTTTCAGATGTTCTAAGTCTAACCAAAAGTAGCGATGTGTTCTGAAGTGCTTTGCAGTTGTGAATTACTGATATTGTTTATAACATCACCATAGGAAATCCAATAGATTCTGAAGTGAAAGACAAAGCTCTCCTATGAGAAGACAGATGACTGACACCCCAAAGGAGTATAGAAAATTAAAAATGTTACAGACTAAATTGATCACCTGTCTTAAAACCAAAATGTTGATTCTATTGCAAGTCTGACAATAGAGTAAGAAAATTGAAGTGTGTGTGTGTGTGTGTGTGTGTGTGTGTGTGTGTGTGTGTGTGTAACAAGTCAAAAATCATTCTGGAGACTCATCTTCCTAAATGGTACTGCTATACTTCTGACCAGTACTCCCTCAACTGTAACATATGCTTTGTAGTCAAACAGTTATAGACTCCAATTCTGTTCCTGGGCCCTATTAGCTGGTAACCTTAAACAAATTACCCTGTCTCTCTGAGCCTACTGTTTTCCTCATTTGTGTAAAGAAAAATTGAATATTGTCTGTGTAAAGCACGCAGCACAGTGCCTGGACATAATACAGTTCATTAAATGCTAGCTTTGTTTCTCCAAGGAGACGACGTGCCCTGAGCTGGGGAAGGTCAAGTAGACTTTCTTTGAAATTCAGGTACTAGAACTATTTTAGTGATCAACAATTTCCTATCAGAGATGACTGGGAGATGCTAATTTTAAAATGTTAAACTGACTTCTATATACTCCAATTATGTTAATATCCAAAAGCAAAGTACTGGGGTGATTTTCAGTAGTTCAAGTTATATTAATTGTAAAGGTGAATTCAGAAGCTTCCCATTTCTAACTATCGAATTTTTAGAACTGATGCTTATAAAATGAACATTAAAACTTGGATAATTGTTTTCTGCTCTCTGGATATCAATTGCAAAGGACACCATGGTTTGATACCTTACGTGATTTAGTACCAGGAGGGGCTGCTAGTGCATGGAGTAAAACTATAACACAAGTAGAGAAGCATGAACCCTCAAAATACCCCTTATCTTCACTCTTTAAGCTGAGTTGCTTCAATTGTATATGTTATATGCTATGAGCTCCTGCTTAAAATGATTTTTAAAAGACTTTATACCAAAAAAAAAAAAAATTAAACCACTGCTTTAAGAGAGAATACTCTCTTCTTGTTCTGACCCTATCTATACCTCTCTGATCCCATTCCGGGCTATGATATTCCTTACTCAATTTAGCCACTCACATTCTTTCCATGTCTTAAATGTGGCAAGCTCTTCCTTACCTTAAGGAGTTTTACACAGGCTATTTCTTCTTTTGCAAACCTTTTTCCACCACTCTTCAACTGACCAATAATTACTAAGTCCTTATTCTTTTGTTCTCTGCTTATTTATCCCCTTAAAGAGGCCTTTCTTGAACCACACCACCATCTAAGGTTTTCCCTGAGAATTCTCGGGTAAAAAACAGAGCACTTAATTAAATTTGAACTTTAGACAAACTACAAATACTTTTTAAAAATTTATTATTATTTTTATGGATATTTCATAGTCATACATATTTATGGGGTACATGTGATTTTTTATAACACAAACATACAATGTGTAATGATCAAATCCAGGTGATTGCGATATACATCACCTCAAACATTTATCATTTCTTTGTGTTGGGAACATTCCAAATCTTCTAACTATTTTAAAGCATACAATAAATTATTATTAACTATAGATGCCATTTTGTGCTACTGTACACTAGATCGTATTCATTCTATCTGACAGTAATTTTTACCCATTAATCTACCCCTCTTTATCCTCTCACCTCTTTCACCACCCCTCTCAGCCTCTGATAGTCACCAGTCTATTCACTACCTTCAAGAAATCAGTTTTTAACCTTCCATATATGAGTGAGAATATGAAATATTTGTCTTTCTGTGCCTGGTTTATTTTACTTAATGTAACGTACTCCAGTTCCATCCATGTTGCTATGAAAGACAAGATCTTATTTTTTATGTTGGAATAATATCCCATCGTATATACTTAACACATTTTCTTTATCTATTTATTTGTAGACACCTGGTTGATTCCATATCTTAGCTATTACAAATAGTGCTGCAATAAGCATGAGAGTGCCAATAGCTCTTCAATAAACTGATTTGCTTCTTTTGAATATGTACCCAGCAGTGGGATTGCTGAATCATACAGTATTTGTGTTTTTTGATTTTTGAGGAAACTTAATACTATTTTCTATAGTGACTGTGACAATTTATATTCACACCAACAGTGTATGAGCATTCTCCATTCTCTGCATCCTCACCAGAATTTATTTTCTATCTTTTTGATAGTAGTCATTTTAACTAGCGTTAAATGATATATATCATTGTGGTTTTGATTTGCATTCCTCTGATTAGTAATGTTGAGCATTTTTTTCATATATCTTTTGGCCATTTGTATGTCTTCTTTTGAGAAATGTCTATTCAGATTTTTTGCCCACTTTCAAATTGAACTATTTGGGTTTTTGCCATTGAGCTTTCTGAGTTCCTCATAACAATACTGAGCAAAAATAACAAAGCTGGAGGTATCACATTACCTGACTTCAATTTATACCTCAAAGCTCTAGTAGCCAAAATAGCATGATACTGGTGTAAAAACAGACACATAGACCAATGGAACAAAGAACCCAGAAATAAAGACATGTATTTACAGCCAACTTCTTTTTAACAAAGGGACCAAGAACATACACTGGGGAAAGGACAGTCTCACCAAATAATAGTGCTGAAAAAACATGGATACCTATATAAAGAAGAATGAAACTAGACCTCTACTTCTCATCATGTAAGAAAAATCAAATCAAAATTGGTTAAAGGCTAAAATGTGAGACCCGAAACTATGAAACTACTAGAACAAACATTGGGAACATTTTTCAGGACTTTGATCAGGAAAAACATTTTTTGAATAAAACCTCAGAAGCACAGAAAACCAAAGCAAACATTGACAAATGGAATTACATGAAGCCAAAACGTTTCTGCACAGCAAAGGAAACAATCAAGAAATTAAAGAGACAACCTAAAACAATGGAAGAAAATATTTGCAAGTTATACACGTGAAAAGGGATTACCAAAAACAACAAAGATTATTTTGTATTTATCTTAAATTCAAGTTTATATGGGCATCGTGTGTTTTTATTTGCTAAATCTGGCAACTCTAGTTTTTCTTATTATATTTTTTCTCAGCGACACGTAGTTTTCCTTTATAGCAGTTTCATTGTAATTTTGATTATTTATTGAACATATTTTTATCCACTCCACTCTAAAGCTGGTGGGAAGGATTAATCTGTTTATTTTTCTTCTATGTATCCAGCAATCAGTATAGTGCCCAGTACAAAAGGTTGTAAAAATAATCTGCATTAGTTGAATTAATGAATTCATAAATACAAAAATGGAGGTAGGTATGAGTTTGTGTCCCAACATTTTTAAATTTCAATGTCAGTTATGCTTATTTGTTTCTGAAATCAGTTTTGAACTATATAATTCCCCACACTAACTTGAAGTGAAAATTCCTTGATTACATATTTTACAATAAAGCAACTGTTCGTTAAGACATTCAGTGTAATGATTTTTGAAATTCCCAGATAGTACCAAAAAGTCATAATAATAGATATGGTTATTTAGCCAACTACCATGCACCAGATACTTTAATTTTAAGGGGATCAGAAGATGCCACCTCAAAAATGCCACTTTGACAAGAATTATTTTGAGCTGGACGTAAATGAGAATCAATAGATAGAGAAAGACTTGTCAGAGGTTCCCTCATCCAACTAAGAGCAGAAACTTCTGAGAAATGAGGACTGCCGTAAAACTTCTCTCCTAGGGTAGTTTTATGGCCATGAAGATATGCAGAGTCATCCCCTCGATGGGTATGCAAACAAATCTTCCTAAAATTAACCCTTATCTTCTATGACATAATTTCCATTATATATATAAGCTCCAGTGTATTTTCTAGTTACTTTCCTACAATTTATCACCCCAAACCCAAACCCCTTTTCCCTTGTCTTATCATACCTTCGTAATTTATCATTCTTTGTTTTTTTTCAAAAAGGTATATAAGGTCTCAGGCCTATCACTTTTTGGGGGGTCTATACTTTTCTACAAAGACCTCTATATACATACGTACTAATAAATCTTTTCTCCTATGTAATCTGTCTTTTGACAGTCTAATTTGTAGAGCCCCAACCACTGAACTGAAGAAGGTAAAGGAAAACATTTTTGTTTGTTTGTTTCCTTCTGAATTACATGGTCTCTAGTGCTTGAATGGCCCTTCGATCTAAGTATTAGATCTCTTTTGCAGAAGAGAAAATTAAGGTTAAAATACTTGTCCCACATCACAAGGAGAATGTACCCAAGACTCTAGATTGTTTCAGTCAATCCTCATTTGACTTTGTCATGTTTAAACTAACATTTCTCAGACCTCCTTCAAGCTAGAATTCTAAATGTGAATTCATTTCTACCCATTACATATACCAATGCAAGATTGAGACAGTGGAAATGAGGCCAAGGCTGCCTTCTTGTGGCTCATGGCTTTTGTTGCTGGCAAGCAAGCATCTTGAAAATCTGAGGGTTTTCTATAGTAGCAATCCCAGGTCATTGACCAATCTCTTGGATGTTGGCAGGCAGTTACAGCAGTGGTGCTGGAAGAGATGCTTGCTTCCAGCATATCTCTGGGGAAACCTCAGAAGTAACACTTCCCTAGGAGAGTTGTTCTACGTCTCACTCTTGGAGTCACTAGAAGCTGTTTTTTCAGCCCTTCTTATAATCATGTAAGTATCTAATCCACTGTATTACCTTACCGTCTGCTTTAAATACCTACAGTGGATTCTATTTCCTGCCCTAAATACTGAATATTGACTGATACAGCAAGTACTCAACAGACTTTAAATTTGATTCCAAGTCTTGCTTTTGTCACCATATCTTTATAATATGGTAGGGGTGTGTATATATGTGTGTGTGTGTGTGTATATGTATATATACACGTATATATATGTGTGTGTATATATATGTGTATATATGTATATATATGTATATGTGTATACATATGTGTATATACACACACACACACAAAGCAGATTAAATTTGCTCTTTATTTGCATGACAGTTAGAAAAATGTATTGTAAAAATATATTCTAATGTGAATGATTGTAATAAAGACTCTGACTCCATTTTGTAAAATGCTTGACAGCTGATAGCTTTTAACCCTTCCCCTTTCCCTTCCCCATCTGGGCCATATACAGTCATGCTGCTAACAAAACCCAGGTGCTTCCTTTGACTCTGTTAGGAAGAAACCACCTGCAGGAGCCATCACCTGGTCCAACCTATGTAATCACCATAAAAACCCCAAACCATTCCCTTTTTCTTATTTCCCAAGACATTTTGGACAGCTTGGGGGCCTGCCCTGCTCTCCCCAGAAAGCCTCTGTATGTGAGTAATAAATCTTTCATATTCTTTTGCTGTGCATATGGTATCAGTCTTGACATCCAGACCAAATTTTGGATGAGGAAGTCCATCCTTCTTTTTCAGCCTGAACATAATAAGAACTATAGGTGTTATCACATTGCCTACAAACAATTTAAGAAGGACATTTAAAAAGAAAACAAAAAGAAGAAGCAAGAATATCTGATCTAACTCGAGGTAAGCCTGACTAAAATCCCTTAAGGACAAAGCAGCTTTATTTGAAGAACCCTTAACTATAAACATATGTGAAATATCTGTGCATTAAAATTTTTTATGTGAAATCCAATTGTGATTCATTCTAATAGCTTCAATAGAAACACAATTACTTCCCACATCCAAGTATTTTCAGAAATAGCCATTGTGTTAAAGAGCAGCTTTAATGCACAACTAATTTGAGGCTGTTAAATATTTTAACTACTGAGTGAGTGATAAGAATTAATATTTCAGGATTAAAATTCATTGATTATTGAATTTCTGCTATCTAGTCACTATAAACCAATGATTAATGTTATTTCTATAGAATATCTTTTACTTAAAAAGTTGATAACTCTAACAGCCTAAGCAGGGTCATAAATAACACTTACAGATACCACAGCATTTCAAAGAAGCCTCAAAGAAAGATAGCACCTCTCCATTAGAGATCTGTTTATGTCTCAACAAGAAGAAACAAAAATCACAAAATTTTCAGCCTAGAAAGATGATTGGCACCTTGATCTTTAAGCTCTTAATTACAGAGGAAGAAGTAATTCATATAAGTTGGGAGTCCAATGGCTCATGAGTGAAAGTGCTGGTACCATAGAGGCACCAGAACTTCCAACAATCAACTCAGTGTTCTCATACCTTAAATATCTCTGTAGGATTTCTGATGGGAAGCCAATAGTCCTAATGCTAGAAAACATATTTCTTGAATCTTATAATATATATTAAATAAATCCATTTCTCTAGTCAAGAAAATTGCTTTCATACACTCATCAGCTTGTGAACAGAGTTACTGCTAGCCTAGATGGCACATTTGTGCAAGGAAAAAAAAGCAGTTCCTCTGGAACCTTTGCACTTCTCCGTCAGTCTGAAATTATTGCAAAACTAGAAGCTTATTTTTAAGATGTACGTTAGATTTAATCATCTGATCTGATTGATATCTTTTGACTTTAAGAAAAATCATCAATTTGTTTATTTGCAAACTAGACAAAGTAAGAATACTGATCTCATTGGACTGTTGCAAGGATGAAATTAAATAATAAATACA